>NC_077240.1:13190208-13499166 GCF_947179165.1 Solanum dulcamara | reverse complement strand
CCTCAAGGGTGATTGCAGTTGAAGCAAGTGAAAAGATGGCAGCTGTGGCAGCTCAGGTCAACAATCTCTCATTATCAAGTGTCCCGTTGCTTTTCCGAATTTAACATTTTTATCTTCACTTGCAGCTCCAGTTTTATCAACTAACTTCCATTACTTTGTGAACTTGCTTTAATTTCAGATTGCTAAAGACAATAACCTTTTGTGGATTGGAAGCAAGAATGAAGGTTCTGATCAGGGCAATGGTGTAATGGAAGTGGTTCAAGGTATGGTTGAAGAGCTAAAGAGTACCCAGAAAGTTCAGCCACACAGTATTGATGTGTTAGTGAGTGAATGGATGGGTTATTGCCTGCTTTACGAGTCAATGCTCAGCTCTGTCCTGTATGCACGTGATCAATTTTTGAAGCCTGGAGGTGCCGTTCTTCCTGACACGGCAACCATGGTAACCCTCAACAAGCTTTTCTTGCATTTGTTTCACTCATCATGTGTTTGTAGGTTGGAGCTAACCTCTGTCCCCACATTTCTTTTCTAGTTTGCTGCTGGGTTTGGAAGAGGTGGTACAAGCATTCCATTTTGGGAAAATGTTTATGGGTTTAATATGTCTTGTATCGGCGAGGAAATTGTTAAAGATGCTTCCAGAATTCCAATAGTTGATGTTATTGACAGTTGTGATATAATAACCAATTCAAAAGCTCTCCAGGTTTGTCTTTTTATCTGCAAGGAGAAGCATGAATATTGCACTGTTGTCTGCATTACAGTGTATTGGCACTGTCAATTCTAGGTTTTAGACACTATATTATGATAGTCTAATATGTAAAGCTTGAATTCAGTTTGTTTAATTTAATACTTTATTACCTAATGCTCATCTTTCCACTTGATTCTAGGATTCACTCATGATTATTAGAAGCCCGGAGAAATTGTTTGCGTGAGAGCATTTGAAGGCTATATGAATTTTATTTTGAATTTTAAATAGTTACGTAGACGTATTATTTGAGAAATAAGTGGCAAAAGAGAGAATTGAGTGAACTGTGAAGACAACTGTTGCTCAGAATGATTTTGTCCCTAGCTTTTCCTCACAGAATCCCTTGGCTCATGAACCCGTGCTTTTCTAGAGGATAACTCATTAAACAGATTAAAAGCTGAGAGAAATCTCTTTATGGTTTTACAATATTTCTCTGACATCTCAGTATACTTTATGAACAGAACTTTGATCTGGTGACTATGAAGCTGGAGGAGATGGATTTTACTGCAATGGTTGAACTGGAGCTGAAGGGAGAAACTTCTGCTGGGTCTACAGGTTCAAAACCTATAACAAATTGGTGTTATGGAGTTGTTGTTTGGTTTGATACTGGATTTACAGAAAGATTCTGTAAAGAAAAGCCAACTAACTTGTCCACATCTCCCCTTACTCTGAGCACTCACTGGTCGCAGACTATCCTCACTTTCTCAGAACCAATTGCAATGGTATCCACAGGAACACTAAATTTTGATAAAATGGCAGCAGTTGGTACTGATGCCTGCCCCGCGGTGAAAATACAATGTCGGATCAGTGTAGTTCGTGCTGCTCAGCATCGAAGCATTGACATTTCCATGGAGCTCACAGGAATTGGGCCTTTTGGTAGAAAACGAAACTGGCCAGCACAAATGTTTAATGTATTGTAAGTCGAAGCAAAACATTTGACTGCAAATTCACGCTCCTACCATACGTTTCTGCTTGCACCTGACTGGAGGACCTCAGGGCGAGTAAGTGGATTATTTCCGTCTCATCGTTGATGCATGATGAAGATGTGGATCATTCACAAACTATAGAAATACCCGCCCTGCCCGCCTTTTATTTTGTCACTGTTGATTTTGAGCACTTCGGTGGGCGTAGAAGAGAGGATCAGCATATTCAAACACGTGAGAAATGATTTCTTTCTAGTTTCTAGTGGTAATATTTTCGATATAGTCTTATCCTATCCTAATTTTTTCCTGGTAATTTTCACATCGAGAGTCTTTCGATCGTTGATTTTCCGTTCACGAAATGTGTCATTTGGTTACTCATAGAGTTGTAGTATAGCAAAATGATTCGAGGTCAAATTTTGCATCAATCGGCAGGTATTTAGTTTATCATTTGTGTATCCATATTAATACTACTAACGTTTTTATGTGGTAATTGTTGTATTATTTTATGTATAATTCAATCTGTAATTTTTGTTTTTCTGAGTTGACATTTGAGTCCTTCCTGAGGTGCAATCACAAACCACCAGCACTTATGATTATAGATGAGGGAACAAATTATAATAATTTAATCTAGAAGAGTAAAAGGCAGAGATTAGCATTTTGCATGTTCAGCTTCTTCCAGACTCTAGCTGTAAAGTGAAAATCATTTCATTTATTCTCAGTGTCTTTTTCTCCAAGGGATTAATTACAGTAAATTTCTAAGTGTTTGATTGTTCCTCCCTTTTATACTTTCAAAATCAGCGATGATCATCACATGTACGATATAAGTAGTTAGTACGTAATGTATTTGACATTACTCTTGAAGGGCACAAAATATGCGAAACCAATTACTTTGAAAAACTTGATTTATCTATGTCATGCAATTGATATTAGTTGTGAGTTTTTTTTTCCACAAATTGATGGACCCAAATTTTATACGTCACGGTCAAATAAGAATTTATGAAATAAAAAAAAGTCACACACAACGAACGTCAATTGTGTGAGACACAAAATATATATATTTTAAGTACTAAAAAGTGAAATAAGGAATCACTTAGGTGGCTGATCAAAGAATATTACTTCAATTTGAGGTGTATCAAAATGACGCACCACTTGTGCATGCATACAGCGAAAGTGCTTGCTTGTCGTGCACTTCAACTTTCCCCCCTTTTTGATTAATCATTTGAATAATCCTCTTCTATTCCATTTAATTAATTGCAGTAATATTAGCTAATCATGCAAGATTAATCACTAAAAATATAATATATAAAAAATATGAGACAGAAGACAAGCTATAAAAGCCTATATATACTCCTCTTCTTAAGGAATTTAATTGCTTGCATGAGTAATACTACTCTATGCTATGGCTTTTCTCTTTCATTTTTCTCCTATTATTATCTCTGCACTCTTTCTTATGATCACTTCTTGCATAGGATCAAATGATCACACTCCCAAGGTACGTAATTAATTTTCTCCTTATTTTAATTTTAGAATTTGGGAAAACTAATTAAATTAGAGAGTAAAAAATTTCAAGTATTTGAATAAATTGTTAATTGCTTCATCCTATTGTAATCGTAGCTATATTCTATGCAGCCTTACATTATATATATGGGTAGTACTTTGAACAACAGTGGAGATTCAGCTGAAATTTCAGAGTTAACTCATCTACAAATATTATCGTCTATTATCCCAAGGTTAATTATACTATGCGTGTAGTTGTGTTTATACTTTTTTTTCCCTCTTCATTTGGTTAGACAATAAGCAATAAAAATTAAGAAAAAAATAATATAGTAATTAGTACATTACATTAAATTTAGACATCCTACTAATTATAAGATCATGAAATAGCAACTTTTATATATAATTTGAGATCAGTGGCAAAGTCAAAATTTTTATGAAAGAAAAGCTAAAGAAATTTAATATATATCTTCCTATACATAAAACACACACAGAAGAAAGTATTGTTTATTTCTTTTGGGCTGGAAATTCTTTTCTTTTACTACATATATAAATATGAGAAACTAAAATAATAGTTTTCTTTTACTTTTGGGACAGTGAAGAAAGTGAGAGAATCACAGTGAAGTATTCTTATCATCATGCTTATAGGGGCTTTTGTGCCTTGCTTACTAAACAAGAAGCCACCCTTTTGTCTGGTAACATTTATTTTTCCTTTTTGCTTTTTTAATTGCTTATAATAATGTAAAAAATATTTAAGCAAAAGAAAAAAAAACATTCTCTGTGTTTAACTTTCTTCTTAAATATGATTTAGTTTCCAAATTGTATATACGTATCCTAATTTTAATAGTTTTAAAAAAATAATGAAACATGATTAAAGAAACACATAAAATAAAATTTCTTATATGATTTTACAAGTATAAATAATGTAATGATATAAAAAATTACTTCACAATTTCCTCTATGATTTTTAAGTTCTTATATTAATAGCCTATTTAACCAAGTTTTGAGCTCTTGGAATGGAAAAAAATTCTCCCAGACGTGATAAAAATGAATAATAACTTGATTTAATTGTAAAATGAAGCAGGTTATGAGGAGGTTGTATCAGTATTTCCAGATCCCATACTTGAACTTCACACAACAAGATCCTGGGATTTTTTGGGATCTTATTATTCAACGTACAACTACAATTATCATGCTTCTTCTAATTATGATGTTATTATTGGAGTTATTGACACAGGTTATGCTATTTCTATCAAATAATATATTTCTTTTTTACTTTTTGGTGCAAAAAAAATTACTTTTTTTTTTCATTAAGCAAATTGTTGCATATATTTATTTTTAGGTATATGGCCAGAGTCACAAAGTTTTGATGACCAACATATTGGAAAAGTACCATCAAGATGGAAAGGAGTTTGCATGGAAGGATTTGACTTTCACAAGTCAAACTGCAATAGGTCATCATTTTATTTTTCATTTACAATATTCACCAAAATCACACTATCTTTTTAACACATTATTAAGAGGTTAAACAAACAAATCTTGTCTTGAAAAAGGGTGCATATGACTTACTCTATAAAAGATATGATAATCTTATCGATTATTTTATACTAATCTGAATCAAATTGAACTACTATCAAGAAATTGATAATTTTTGATGAAATTCATTGAAATGTGGCTCATCAGTCACGCTTTCAACGACTTTATCGTTGGAAATTCTTTACCAATAGGCCAAATTTCGATGAGTTTCATTAGAAATTTCTAATTTTCTGATATTGACATATGGATATGTAATGCATGCTAAACAATATTGGCGAAATTTTGTCAATCCCTTTCCTAGCGTCACACATTCAACAAATGCCCAACAAAAATTCTACCTAATTAACATCTTCAAATTAAATCTATTGTAGGAAGTTGATAGGAGCAAGATTTTACAATATTGAAGATCAAGATTCCAACATCACAAACACTAGCAGCACTACAACAATGGTACCATCAAGATCAAATGGAACACCAAGGGACAGAGTAGGGCATGGAACACACACAGCCTCAATTGCAGCAGGTGCATTTGTCCCTAATGCCACTTACTATGGCCTAGCAAGTGGCATTGCTAGGGGAGGCTCACCCTCAGCTAGGATAGCAACTTACAAAGCATGCTCAGAGGGAAATTGTCAAGGTTCTTCAATACTTTTTATTTTAAATTTTTTTTTAACAAAAAAAAATCCTCGTGGTCATATCAACTTGCACAGATATTGAAAATTAAATCTGAGACTTCATGATTGTTAGTCCATGTTATTGACTACTAGGACAAACACTTGATGCAGGTTCTACAATACTTAAAGCGATTGATGATGCAATTAAAGATGGAGTTGACATAATTTCAATATCTATTGGGAGGAGTTTTGTTTTTCAAACTGATTTTAAGGATGATCCAATTGCAATTGGGGCTTTTCATGCTGCTGAAAGAGGTGTTGGTGTTGTTTGTTCTGGTGGGAATGAAGGACCTGATTCTTACACTGTTACCAACTCTGCTCCTTGGATTTTCACTGTTGCTGCTTCTACTATTGATAGACAATTTCAGTCCACTGTCGTCCTGGGAAACAATGTCTCTTTGAAGGTAAACAGAGCATTCGACTAATTTGATTTCGCGATACACAAAGCTCAATATAAAGTGACTTCTAGGAATTTATTTATTTTCATGCTAAGGGTGGACATCGAGATCCTGACCCATTCATCACACTGGGCCACAACCCTCTATAATTAAAGGCGCAAATTTAGGATTTAAAGTTTTTTCTAACTTACTTTTATTATTCAATTCCAATAGGGAACAGGAATAAGTTTCTATACTAGTGGTCACTCCAAAACTTATCCCCTTGCATTCGGTGAAAATATTCCTTTCCACCCCTTGTTAACTTCTCAAGCCAGGTATTTTTCTTCTTCTTGTTGTTATTATTTTCAAAATTTGTTCCCCGAATCCTACATGAACGTGGGATATTTTGTGCATCGGACTATCTAGCTTGTTTTTGAAAACTGCATATACAAGCGCAGGAATTGTATGCCAGGTTCACTAGACGCGAAAAGAGTTGCCGGGAAAATAATTGTTTGTATGAATGATGGCTGGTCAATATCAAGAGAAATCAAGAAATTAGTTGTGCAAAATGCCAAAGCAAAGGGTTTAATTTTAATTGATGAGCAACAGAAAAGTTCCCCATTTGATTCAGGCAATTTCCCATTTGCTGAATTTGGAAAGCTAGCTGGGGCAAAAATTCTTCAATATATTAATTCCTCCCTGTAAGACTCAAGACATTTGTTATTTCTTTGTTTACAAAATATTATTATCATGATTCATGCTTATCGTTATTTGCAACAGAAATCCACTAGGGACTATATTTCCAGCTAATGAGATTCGAAGGTTTAAACCAGCTCCAGTAGTTGCAGATTTTTCTTCACGTGGACCTGCAACACTTACCGAGAATATTCTTAAGGTTCGAATTTTTAAACTCTTTTTATTTATGTTATCGACGTATATAAGTTAAACTATGCGTTACTACTTGACTATGACTTTCAAAATATAATTTGGTGTACGTGCAGCCTGATATAACTGCTCCTGGCGTTGGCATTTTATCAGCTATGATCCCAAATGATGAAAAAGGATCATCTTTATTTGGTATAACATCAGGAACATCCATGGCATGTCCACATGTAAGTGGAGCTATGGCCTTCATTAAATCAATTCACCCAACATGGAGCTTCTCAATGATCAAATCTGCTATCATGACAACAGGTACGGAATTTAGCTCACTACTAAAAAAAGAATTTAATTAGTTTGAGTTACGTCTGATTGAAAATCCATCGAAATTTGATTCCCAACATATAACATTTTCAAAGGATTTCGATTCCATCGGAAACGGCCATTGAAAATTTCAATTATTAGTGATCACTTAATTAATTTGACCTTACCAAAGAAATGATATATATATATATATAGTAGAGATCAAAAGAAATATGAAAACTTGTTTTCTTTTTTTTCTTATTGCTGCAAAATGTAGTCTGATAAGTGGTGAAATCAAAAATTTCATTAAAAATGTTCAAGATTCAATATAAACATATGAAAAAATAATTTTTAACCTATATACTTCATATAATTTTCTATATGAATAATATAATAATTTGACGAAAGTTGTTCAACTGGCCATATTTATTCTCCTTCAAACTATTTTAGTAACTAATTTTTAATTATTTTTTCCCTCTGCAGCTACAATATCCAATAATCTGAGAAAGTCCTTGACAAATACTTCAAATCTTCATGCAAGTTCACATGAAATAGGTACTGGGGAATTAAGCCCTATTAAAGCTCTAAATCCAGGCTTAGTATTTGAAACAACCATGAATGATTACTATAACTTCCTTTGTTACTATGGCTACAAAGAAAAAGAACTTAAATTAATAGTATCAAAGAAAAATAATTTTAATTGCCCTAGAAATACTAGTACTAGGAAAAAGGAACTCATATCACACATAAATTACCCTTCAATCTCTATAGAAAAACTTGAGCAAAATCATGGGGTTTCGAGAATTAAACGAGTCGCGATGAATGTTGGTTCTCCAAATGCCACTTATACTTCCTCGATTGTCGGTCCGCCTGGTTTGATCGTTAGGGTTTTTCCGAGAAAAATTGAGTTCGTGAAAGGAATAAAGAAAGGTTCGTTTGAAGTATCGTTTGATGGTAAGAAAGCATCAAAAGGTTACAATTTTGGATTTATAATATGGTCAGATGGCTTTCATAAAGTTCAGACGGTATTTGCCGTGAATGTGGTATAGTTTTCAATATTTTTGTATTTTGTAGAGGGATGATATATTATTGTAACTTGTAAAGACCATGTCCCAATTTACAAATTGGAATAAAATAATTTTTGTTATAAATACATTTAATGTGTGGTCATTGTCCATTTAGTTAATACATGAATCTCTTACAATCATGTATACATATTTCCTAGGTTCTATGAATTATTTTGGATAAAAATGTATCCATTAATTGTGCATTTAATATAGTGACTTTTGAAGTGATTTCTCAACCTATAAATAGGGTTGTGTTCACTATTGTATGACACTTGACTAGAAGAAAGTTTCTATCCTTCATCTATATTTTTTTGCCTTCTTCTCTTTATATTTATATTGTTCTGAACTTAATTTTACAACACGTTATCAACATGATATTCTAATGTGTTTTCAAGTTGAGTTTTTAACCTTAACATGTCGGTATACATATTAGATGCACCACTTTTAAGTTTGAAGGTAAATCTGTCAGGTAAATTGAAAATTGCATTACTGCATATAAAATAGCTCATATATATTAGTATATTGTTTTTAATATTATTTCCACTGAAGCATATACGTTTGGGGACATTTTGGATATACATGTTAATTGATTATTTAATCCTAAATTTGTTGGAGTTGGAACACGGGCCTCTTATATCTATTTACTCTGTCTCTGGATCAGTTGAACTGTAAAATATATAATTCTATCTTTTAGGGAAAATGTGATTAGTTCAGCATAATCAAAATGCTAATTGTGTTCAATATGCATATTCAACTATTTGACATCATCTTATATATTGATGTATGGGCAACATTCGATTTCCCTCTCTATTAATTGATTATTTAATCCTAAATTTGTTGGAGTTGGAACACGGGCCTCTTATATCTATTTACTCTGTCTCTGGATCAGTTGAACTGTAAAATATATAATTCTATCTTTTAGGGAAAATGTGATTAGTTCAGCATAATCAAAATGCTAATTGTGTTCAATATGCATATTCAACTATTTGACATCATCTTATATATTGATGTATGGGCAACATTCGATTTCCCTCTCTATGTTTAATTTGTGATACTTATTTTCTGTTACTATTAATTTTTAAAGCCTCGAGGATCTCGTTATATTCTGATTAATTATGTCATTAATTGATTGAGGGTAAGACGATGGAATTAAGTTTTATCACATAAAAAAAAATAAGACATCGGATTAAAGTTTCGATGTATCATGATGATAAGATGTTGGATTCATATCTCATCAATTTATGCCTTAAGACACATTTATATGGGTAAGACGTTGGATTTAAGTCCTAATGCATCATAGTGATAATATAATGATGACTAAGGTAGAATAATGTGATTTCGATGAAAAGTCATTAACCTGTCCAATTGATTTGCTTCATTCTCTTATGAGAATGTTGTAGTAGTGTATAATATGTTTGAAAGATGACAAATGGTTGAATATATGAATATGGGTGTGGTAAAATTTTAATGGTCATCATTGTGATGAGGAAGAACAGTATGGGTTCTCAAAATAGTACTTAAAAGGGTGAAGGTAATAATTATCATCAATTTGGTTTGAAATGTATTAAGCATGCGGTTGTTGTGCGACCTAATAATTTGGTAAGTTTATAAATCCTCCATAAAAAAAAAAGAAAAATAAAGTGGTGATGCACTTACCTTTCAGAATGATGTTGAGGTATATCATGTAAATATGATAAACTTCAAAGGCATGACGAATTGACGTATGAAGCACACACTGTAAATTTATGAAGCACATACATAACATTATTATCCATTTCTTGAAGAGAATGTGACTTGCGATAAACATTGTGGGTGTTCAATCATTCGTGAAAGTGAATGTGTCAAGATGTGATAAATTTTTTTTATCAATAAGGACATACTCATGTATGTCTGGATAAATGCCACAACTCACCTGTATGGAAGGTTTGAGAAAAATAAATAAGTTTTATTTTGTCATAAAAGGTCATTAGTCGTGTATTTTCTGTATGTCATAAATATTATGGTATGTTTTAAACTACCGAAAGGGTAAAAGAAAGAAATAATTCTTGTCTATAAAGGTTGTGGCCATGACCAAAATAATATTATTGTGTGACAACACAAATTTATCATTGATTGTGTACCTATGGTACGACAAAAGTATAACAATAATTATATAATTTTCTCCTTGAAGGAGATGTTCACCATACATATGGTGTCATGAAATATGTGATAATCTACAAAATTAATTGTAAGCTCCAAAAGAGCTATTGTGTTGCTATTGGAGGAATAATATGGGGTGGTATTAAGTCTCAAAAGAAACTTTTTAAGTTTTGGAGGAATTTTAAAAAGGAAATTTATTTTATTGAGATTATAAATTATAAGAAGATTTAATATCTTCAGATTACTACAACCGAAGCAGATTGTAAATATTTACGTAAAAGGTTACCCATCTTTTCCTCCTATTTGTTTTATACTAAAATGGGCATTGTGATGAAATCACATACAAAAGTAAATCAGAAGTTTACTAAAATAAAGATCAGTTGATATGACCGGTTGACCATTTCGATCCAAATGTGATGCAAAAGTAATTGAGAATTCACGTGGCTACAAGTTGAAGAAGAAACGATTCTTCAAAAATTCTCTCGTGTTGCTTATTCTCATAATGAAATGATAATTAAGGTTGGATTGTATTCCCCTGAAATTTTCGGAACATAAAAAGGTGAACATGAGCCGTTCACCTGTCATGTGGACCGTTTGCAACTATATGATTTTATTGAGATGATGCCACGTGTTTGTCTGTTTGTCTTGAGGATATTTATGAGCTAAAAATATGACGATAAGAATATATACAACCTTAACGTATAATGGAGAATATATACATACCATTTTTAAAAGTTTAGGGGATATATTTGTCATTTTTCCCTTCTCGAAATTTGAGATGTTTGACCTAATTTTTAAAAACAAAACAGTATTTTTGAATAGTAATAAAAAGTTTCACAAAATTCAATTGATGTATTTGTTGAGATAGGAAGGGCAAATGTATTTGTTTAGCCAACAAATCGTTAATTAGAAAAATAAGTTAAATTTATTTGACAGAGTTCTATAATAACATAATTAATTCAAATGATATAAAATTCTTAATTATATGATTGAAGCGGAAAATTTGAAAACAAAGTAATAATTGAAGAACTATATAATATAAGAGAGAAGTTCTTATTCCGTCCACAAATTACTGAAAAACGAAGTAGCATGGTTGCCTTTCACAAAGCATGGAGTAGAATGCATTTTAGTATTTACGTGAAATATGATAGAATATATTAATTGACTCTCTTACCCTACACACTTTTCAACGGTTATTTGAGTGAAAAATCATGAATATTTAATGAGCAAGATTAAATGTATTTTTTCTAATCTCGGAGTTGATAGTATTTGAGTCATTGCTATGGATGACAATGGGGCGTTGCAAGTTTTAGATTATGCAAAACGGAGTGGGTTAAAATATTATTTTTTTTGAATTGGTGCAAGGTAGAGCCAATTGCAAGTTTATAAATGTTAACTGAATCTTTGTCGTCGTTTTTTCAGATCTATGTGTTGGCCATTATAAGATTGATTTTACCACTATTTCTGCTTTTTGAAAAGAAAAAAATAATCTACTGAATCTTATTTGTTAGTTAATTTGAGGCTGAAAATTGAAAATTTTGGAGGATTTTGTATGTGAAATGCCAAAAAAAATTAAAAAGTATTAAAAATATTTATTATATTGTAATTGATTTTATATTGCAAAGTTTTAGCTAATCTTTTCTAACATATTAAGTTTATAAAAAAAAATCAGAACAAAATAAGTGGTAAAAAGGTCGTAAGAAAAAAAGAAAGCAAACTATACGGTGCGAGTTATGCAAGGTAGATTTATGCTGGATAAATTTATGCGGGGTGAATTTACATTGGGCAGAGGGGATCCAAAATTTAAAAAATTTGCTATGTGAGGCGGGGTGAATCAAAACCTTTGTAATTTTATACGGATTTGACCCATTCCGAACCACCCCATTTGCCATCCCTAGTGATTGTCTGCTAGACTATATCATTTCAGAAAGCATCTGTGATACGTAAACTCCCCCCCCCCCCTCTCCCCAACCCAATCCAACCTCCAAAGATCTAATTCTTTATTGATCAGGTCGGTCAAAGTAACTTATAACCTCCCCTTATTATTAAGTGAGATTCTATGTATACAATACATATATATAACGTTTTATAGGTACTTTGATTTTTCAGGCATAGTCGAGATGGGTAATAATGAAAGAGCTAGGAATTCCAAACGGGGATTCAATTTTTTTAAAAAATATTATGGACATTCAACAGTTTTTGTATATGCAAAAAATAAATTATTTTATCCTATTTTTATAATATAATATTTTAATGAAGGAAATTTATTTGGACCCCTTTCAAATGCTAAATCGTTTTTGTTTTACAATATTTTTATATAATAATAACATATCTAATGTAATTTTAAGATGAATCTAAGAAGGATGATATGCACGTAGATTTTATCTATACTCATAAGATAAGTTGTTTTCGAAATATACTAACTAAAAAAACATATATTTTTATATAGAATTTATTTCTTATTTTATGCAAACTGAAGTTCATTTATTATATCTCAATTAATTGAAGAGTTATTAAACTGGATGCATCATTAAATACTCAAAGAAACCAAATAAAATGATCTCATTCTTGCAATAATTTTTTTGTGATATTTAATACAAAACTTAAGCACAAAAATCGAATTTGACATTAACAATTGCAACACAATAAAGTCATAAAAGAAAAAAATATTTTTCTTGGTTATTCAATATTCATATAACATTAAAAAATGTAAAAAAATAACATATTAATTGATATACAGTGTTATTTTAAATTAGCAAAGAAAAATAATAATTTTTCTTATTTTAAATATTTTAGAAACAAAGAAATAAGTTGAAGATGATTGTATGCATATTAGAGATTTGACTACATTTATAAATCTTATTCACAAAAAATATAAATATGTGAAAAGATTATCCTAATATAGAGCTCCAAAACCTTTTTCTCCGAGAAAAGAATTGGTTAAAGAAAAAAATATACTTTATTTCGTAAAAATAAAAATCAATTTTGTTAAATACGCTATACTTTCCTTATAATTTAGTACTAATATTACTATTAATCAAATTTTAATTTTATTGGGTTAATGAATACCGGGTGGAAAAAAAAATTACTATTGTTTGTCCTTTTGACCAATGTAAAAAATATGTTTAATTGAACCAAAAAAAAAATGTCTTGATATTTTCTATGTTCTTTGTTAAAATATCCCAACCCAATATACTATTATATATCTTATTTTGTGGACACCCTTTGTTTGTTAGCAAAATCTAGCACGTGCGTCAATACAACACACGTGTTAAATATTTATTTATGTTAGTAATAAAAAAATTATATTTTATAGTAATAAAGAGATTAATAAGTTACTTGTGCTAAAAAGTAAGTAAAACTTAAATAATTTACTAATAATAAATGCAAAGTAGCAAGTATAACCTACTTCTTCCCTTTCTTCTTCCTTGTGCGAAACTCAGATCACAAAGGGGCTGAAGGTTTTCGATTTCTCTGATAACTTTTAATTTTTTTATTTCTATGTATTTATATCTATGTATGCGCTCGCCAACAGATGCAAAAAAAAAATTATTTTATTTTTTGTGAATTTTGGTCAGTGAATGCTATGTGTGTTTTGTGTAGGAAATTTGTGGAAGGAGATCTGATGTACTTTCTTGTGGATCTTAATTATTCAGGAGATCATGATCGCCGTAGAGCATAAAGGTATGATTTTTTATTTTTTTTTGATATGGGTATTTGTTTTTTTATATGGTTTGTGTGTGGAAATTGTGGCGGTGGGATCTAGAAATTTTTTAGAAATTGTGGGGTAGAATTGAATTGTGGGTTGATGTGTAATTTTTTGAATGTAATGACAAAAGGTTTGATTGTTCACAGTGGTTTTTGATTGTGAATAGATGTGAGAGTGAGTTTTTGATCATCTAGTGCTATTGATGTTCTCTAATTTTTTGTTTTCTTTTTCATTAATATAATACATGGAAATCTTAGTAGCTCTGGTTAGCTACCTGAATTCTCACCATCGCGGTGAGGGTTCGGCTCCCCACCTTGTAATCCCTCCCCATTATTTATAATAAGGGGAAGACTAGGAAGACCTTACGATTGAATAATTGGTAAGCAGTTTTTGTTAATAATGGTAGTGGCTGAGCAATCTTGCACGCATCTCGACTATTCCACGTACCTGGTTACCTCCTACCACTATTCCACCGGTACTTGCTACCTCCCACCAGTTCAGATATCGAGTAATGCTTCCAACTAAGATTTAAGCACAAAGAATAAGTCACCAGTTCTCTTTTGTCTCTCACGAGGTTTGACCCTAGTCTCCTAGGGTCACATCCACTTCATTGACCGCTAGGCGATACACTTGGGTAGACATCACTTACTGAGGGCGTGATTATTTGGTGGGATGGGGGTTAAATTTGTTTTTAGGTTATGGAATTTGGATTCCTCCTCATCAAAAGGGGAGTTTATGTTGTAACTTAGAACTGAAGTCTTGGTGGTAGTTGAATTTGAAGTTTGAATGAATATATTAGTTCTTCCTAACCTGTCAAAGAGCAGCATTGGTACTTTAGTTTTAGAGATACTATTCTGTACTAAAGTTGTTATTTGGCTAGGTTATTCTGTTGTCAATGGTTGGAGTAATAATAAAACTACTAATTCCACTACCCGCTTCTGCAAGAGAGCAAAGCGTGATAAAAAGCAACAAACACCTATGCTTTGGTCCCAAACAATTTGGGGTCGGCTATATGAATGCTTGCTGACCATATTGCTCAATTTAAGCTTATTTCAGACCAAATATATGTAGAGTAAAAATAAAAAGAAAAAGTACTAGAAGTTCTCGGAATATTCTATTGGCATATAAATCTCAAATGACTAAAAGACTCCTAGTAAACATAGTTCCTAACATTAACCTTACTGACGTGACAAATTTATACTCCCAACTAATTGGTTTTGCATGAGTGAGGCATGCCTTTCTCTCCACCAGCCAAGTGAAGCATGTCACCTTTGTGGGGTCATGCTTTTCCAAGTAGTTTACAGGGTCCTCTGCTTCTTCCTGTCAGCTCTGTTTAGCCTCTGTTATACACTCTGTTGACTGAGAGTTGTCCATCTATGTTGTATCTCCATCTGATGGTATCAGGTTTATTGGTTGTCCCTGTGAAGGTCCCTATTCTACCAAGAAAAGCAGCAGTTCTTTCCACCTCCCAATCATTCAACTGTCTTCTGAAAATTAGGTTCCATCCCTGAGCTGACCAGATTTCTTCCATTGTGATATCCTGGTTGGTGCATATATTGAAAAGGCTGGGGAAAGTCTCCTGTAATGGGCCTTGTCCAGCCCAGTTGTCCTTCCAGAAAAGGATTTTCCTACCATTGCCCACTTGGTAGGTTATATTCCTCCCTAGGTTGGCCCATAGGGGCCTGATAGTTCTCCATACTTTTTGAAGTTACCATCTAATACTCTTTTAATTTTAAAGAGACACTCTAAGGTCATAGTCATACTAGGGCTGAATCCGTGAGCTGCTGCCTTGATTAGACATATGTAGACATTATAACACTCTCAATAGTTCTCTTTTGCAGTAGCAAATCCAAGTATTTAATACCAGGAGCTCAAGCCAAGATGAACATAAAATTGTGAACACATTCGTAAGCTACCTGTACACTCCGTCATTCCATGCCCATACAAAGACATGGGTACTAAGCAAAACTTTCTTTTCTTAATTTTCAGTACCACTACCATGAATGGGTACATGGACATAAACACTTTGGGACTGAAATGGGAAGTAGGACCTGTTTAGCAATGTGTATGCAGTCAAGAAGGGACTTCCTTTACATGTATGGTTGTTTGGACAAGGTAGATCCGGGGAAATCAGAAAAGGAAGAGTCCACTGATCCCCACTGGCCACTATAGTTGAAAGTGTGTTTGTTATTTGGCAACAAACTGTTGAAAAGAAGCTTCAGATGTAAAATTTTCATTTTCTAAAACAACTCATTTTATTGGATATCTGCTAGTAATATTCTAATCTCAGCTTGCTGCAAGTAATTAGTCAGAAGTGATCCCTTTCTTTTTTTGAATTTTGTAGTAAATGCTAAAGTTTACTTGTGTTTCTAATAATACACCAATCACCTGTCTTCTCACAGAAAGAGGCCCAGTTAATAAGCTATTTTTTTTATAAGTAGGACCACTGAATAAGCTTTAAATCTCTTGGAAAATTCTGATCTTATAAAACTGTCTCCCAAGAGACTTCTTGATGCCATGCGGGCTTCTCTTTTGAATTTGTCTCCCGAAAGACTTCTTAATGCCATGCCGGCTTCTCTTTTGGGGTAGTTGATAGTGATTGATGATTTACATGTGTATTAAGTATGAGGAATAAAACTCGTGTTCAGTTCTGCAATTATAACACTTGATGTTCACTCCTTCGACTCTATGACTATTTGAGTACTATTATCTATCCTCAGAGTAAAGTAAGTGTTGCCAGAATTAGATTCTTATTTAATATGTGGGAGTCAAACTAAGCTTGAGACTTGAATAATCACAAATATTACAATATCCCCTTTTTAGTTTTTAAATTACAGAACTGATTGTCTTTTTTCGCCTTTTTGTTCTGTGTGAACAAAGCTTTGTTTTTTTGTGGAAATGCTTTTTTGAGAGGTCAATCTGGGCAGAAAAACTACAGCAGAAGGAAAGTATCTCTAGATTACTACTGCATTTAGTGTAACCACTAATAATACGATCTTCCTGTCAAAAGATCTATTGAGGTTTAGTAGCTTGAGTGGCACAAAGCAACTCAATCTATTGAGTGAATTGTGAGGCTCTGCTAGAACTCTGAATATCTTTTATTTGTAAAACAGCCCCATTGGCTTTCGTATCTCTACTGGAAACTTGGGGTCTTGAACCTACGATTTGACGTCTGATAAGGAAATGTTTCCTGACAGCAATCTGAAGAAGGGTGTTTTGTATTGAACCATATTTTGTATAGAACTATTTTACCTCATTAAAAAAAGAAAAAGAACAAATTTCCTGACAGCAATACCTAGCATTAGAAAGAAAGTTCTTTTTTTCATGTGATAAAAGGTAAAATAAAGAATACAGCCTACTCTCTGCTGTATGCAAAACGCGTTGCTGTACTGGTGTATCCTCTTAAAATCTAGAGATCTTAACTTAATACAAAAACAAACAAAAGCCCGAGCTTTGCTTGGCCCTTGTGTATTCGAGTTATAGACTAGTTCATTAGAAAAGTAGTTTGATTGCCATGAATAGGTGGTTTGGGCTGCTATCTTAAGGGAGAAAAGCTTCAGATCTGCATTAACATTTAACTGGAATTTTGGAAAGGCCTCTTTGGTTATCTGATTTTTCAGCAGATTTTTGTTTAGCCAAGTACCATACATCAAATAACTCACGAGCTGCAATGAGATTTAATATTCTGGTCCTATGTTATCAGCCAGTGTTGTCATATTTGTTTTAAAATTTCTTTTGGGTTTATTGAGTTTGTGGAAATTATGTACTTTGGGATTTTGATGTATTCATGTTTGTGGAACACTTTCATTAGTACCTCTCTGATGTGTTTGTTGTTTATCCTTGGACTGCAGATACTATGCATACAAATTGTGAGGCATCTGTAAGATGCCTTCAGAGTGCAGGCTATCCCCATAATCTGCACTACAGTAGAACTGCGGTCAAAGTTTTACCAGAGCCTAGTGATGGCACCTATATTCATCCAGGTGGGGATAGCTTGGACTGCACTTTGCGTGGTGAACCAATTGAGTCTTCAAAAGAATCTCCGAGCCACACTGTCTATCAGCATGGTTTTGGTTTATGGTCTGCCTTTTATCCTAACTCAAATATGCATCTGCGCTCCGTGAATGCTATTGAAAGCCAGCCCTATCCATATTCAATAGATAATCACTACCATTATAGCCTATTAAACATGTTCCCTCAAAATTATCAGTATGATTATCAGTTCCAAGATTTCCAGTATTTTGTTGTTATCGACTTTGAGGCAACATGTGATAAAGAAAAGAATCCTCACCCTCAGGAGATAATCGAGTTTCCATCAGTAATAGTGAGTAGCACAACTGGCCAGCTGGAGGCTTGTTTTCAAACTTACGTGAGGCCAACATGCAATCAACAACTGAGTGATTTCTGCAAGGATCTGACTGGTATCCAGCAAATTCAGGTTGGTTGCAAGTGTTTGATTTCCTACCAATTATTAGATTTCGTCTTAAGATGAGAGTTGCAATTAATAATGGAAGAACCTTGGATATGAGAAATTGCACAATCTGGAATTATGCCTGATGCACTGGCTTAGTGCAAAAAATTATAAAATCTTTTACTTCTTATTACTTATAAAATAATAATGATAATAGTAATAATAATAATAATAATAATGGAAGAACCTTTGATATGCATATATTGATATATGTGTCTTAATGTATATCCTTTACCGATCAAAAAAAGATCTATGTATCGTACAACCCTTCCACATATGAAGATTGACTTAATTTGATGGATTGAAGTTGGAAACTCTCTGCTAGCAGTAAATGTTATTCATCTGCTCTTCCTTTCCTTTTCTAGCTATATTAGTATTAAACGAGTTATAAACAACACTGAAAACTGAGTAAGATTTTTTACAGGCTTGTGTAATTACTTTATCTCCTGTGCTGTATGTATGCTGCAATTATCTGAAAAGTTTGAAATGGCTACCATGTGGTTTGAGATATTTCCTCCATATAGCTAGTTATATGAGAAATGATTAAATCTTGCTGCCTATATATATTTTATGGATACTTGGCATATTGTTTCATTTATGTATGCAAATGATCTACCTTTAACTTTTTCATGCCAACTTGCTCTCCCTGCTGATGTGAAGAAGCTCCTTCATGGTTTTAGACTATACAGGAAGATTTGTCTCTTCATAGAACCTTCAGTATCTCTATGTTCTTGTGATTACCAAATTTACTGATCACCATTAAAGAGATTAATGTAATTGGGTTTTAAAAAGATGAGTTTGTAAGATGAGGTGGATAAGTCCAAACTCCTATGAGAAATCCTAATCTTTCTTGAATTAATGGTGATAACATTTCTTCCATTGCTAGGCATTTTTTGTTCTTATCCAACTAAGTATTTCGATCTTGGTTTCGAACACATTTCTCAAGCGGGTATGGTCCCTATTTTTCTTTAATAGAAAAGATTTAGAGGGAGTCGTGAGAAAACCCTTGTCCACCATAGAAATGAGTTAGGAATGCTCCACTAGGGTTCGAGATCTTTGAACATTAACAAATCAGTGTCACCAAAGCCCTGAAGCGATGTGTAGTGCAGGATTGGATGCGTCTCTTAACTTAGGCAGCGGTTCAACAATGGCAGTAAGGCATGCGCCTTACCAAAAACTAGTGTACCAACTACATTTCAAAAAGAACAAGGTTAAACAATGATGCATATTACTTTGTCCTGAAATGGGCGGCACTAAACTATAAATATCTCTGATAAAATCATTCATTGCTATGTAAACATTATGCAATATATTAGTATACTAGCTACAGCTCTTATCCTTCCTAAGTGGTTCGTAAGTCTTTCTTAGTTTAGACTTCTAAAGACTGCTATTTAGAAATAGGAAAAAGAAATTTAATATAAGAAAACAGTACTAATTCTAAAAAATAAAGAAATTGAATATAAGAAACTTAGTCGCTAAATCTGAATGAGAAATTTTAAACTACATTTGTGCATCTGAATCAGAAATTTAAAATGGGTTTTGAACTTCAATGGCATGGTTTTCACTTCATATATTTTACTTAATTACAGTTTTTTACCTTGAACTTCTTCTATTCGTGTTTGTAGTTCTTTTTTTGGGGGGCATTATATATTTCTCATATTGTTCTTCATTTGCACCTTCCCTTAAAGCACTCAGTTGAATTGCTCTTAAGCTAATCCCAATCATTGTTTTTCTGCTTGAAACCCCAAAAGCTTTCTGCACATTTTGCTCTTGACAACACCATGAAAGAATGCTACATTTTTAAGGACGGGCTTGTAGTCTGGAGTATCCTTTTTCTTGAGTAGATTTGACCTGTCTTGTGAGTATTGGTAGTCTGTTGCTGCTTTGTGTGGGTTTATTGTTGTAGCAGCTGAGCCATGCAATTTTTTTTTTCTTCCTTTGACAGGTTGACAGAGGTGTTACTCTAAGTGAAGCGCTCCTTAGGCATGACAAGTGGCTTGAGAAGAAAGGGATAAAGAATACCAACTTTGCAGTTGTCACATGGTCCAGTTGGGATTGCCGTGTGATGTTGGAATCAGAATGCCGATACAAAAAGATCAGGAAGCCTCCTTATTTCAACCGGTAGGTTTGTATTCTTATTTTATCTTTGTTCTAAATATGAGCACTTTTTCTTTGAGTTAACCTTAGAAATATCTTCCAGTTGGATCAACTTGAAGGTTCCTTTCGGAGAGGTTTTTGGTGGCGCGAGGTGCAATTTGAAAGATGCAGTCCAAATGGCTGGCCTAGCATGGCAGGGCCGTGCTCACTGTGGTCTGGATGATGCCAAAAATACAGCCCGCTTGCTTGCTTTTCTCATGCACAAGGGTTTTAGATTCTCTATCACCGATTCTCTTATGTATCAATCTAATGATGAACCCCTTACATGGAAGCTGCCCCCAGATCACCCATCATTTCCCTCTTATCAACCTCAAAAGATGAGAGACGTGCCTTCTCCAGTATTGCAAAATCAGCCCTACTGTTTCTGTGGAGTAAGGAGCAGCAAAGGGATGTTCCGAAAACCAGGTCCAAAGCATGGAAATCTCTTCTTCGGGTGTGGGAATTGGACTGCTGCTAGAGGTGCCTGTTGCCAGTATTTTGAATGGGCCTTGTCCTGAAGGACCAGAAAAAATGACGTAATTTATTCAGCCTTGATCATCGTCACATCTCTCTCTCTCTATGTAAAAAGTGAAACAAAAAGACTGTTTGAGGAAGTAAATCTTCACTTTTCTTGTGGAGGTTCTCTTCCTACCAAGTAAATATGGATAGTTCAATCAAAATCCTTTTGTTTCCTGTTAATGCTGATGAGCTGCAGTCAACTTAGGGAACGAAAGATGGAATGATCTAGCCAGTTTAAAACTGACTTGTTGACAGTGATTGAACTCTATGGAGTTGGGTAATGGTGTAGTTAGAAGCATGCATTGACATGCCTGGACATGTTTTATTGTGTTAAAATAACGTGTGAGCATTTGCTATTCAATGGGAATGACAAAAGTTGCTTGCCCATAATTCTTCCACTTACCCCTCCACCACCCCCACTCCTGCCTGTTCACTCTTTTAATTTATTTTTTTGCTGAATTTTGATTTTTTTGTTGAACCAGGAAGTGTTTTGCCCCATTGGGCCTCAAATCATTCCAAGTTGAACTTTTTAGTAATCTCTAGAAATCTTTTCAAATCATAGCTTATCACGACTCGTTTACTATTCCCATTCTGTTATTTCGACATATCTTTTACTGGTGAAATCAACAAAAATCATGTGAAACACTAACATATCTTGAATATGAAGAGTGTTTCCATAGTTTTTGAGAAAAAGCACCAGAAGAAACACATTTATACGCGTAAAGATGGTACTCTCTACGCACTTACCTAACCAGTTATGAATATTTTGAAGGAAAGCTGAACCAACTTGAGAGCAAGAATATCTATATGCTCCAAATGCAATTACGGTGGCTGAAGTAGGTTAACGCCTCGTCCCATCTTTTGAGGCGTTAATCAGACTTTAGCCCCCTCCCACATGATCACCTCTAAACACCTAGAGTTGGCCATCCATGTTTCGCAGCTTGGATTATTTGCACTGTATGCCTCAAAAATATATCATGTCCATCTTGAACATCTATATTTAAATTTTATTTAGTTGTTTGACGGATAGATGTGGTCACATAAGACACGACACAACTTCAACTTATCAAGGATATGACATTAGATAGAAAGCCATGAATATCATGAATTAGGATAAAATGATAGAAGGTAGTGAAGGATTGTCTCGTTCCCTAGCAGGTCAGGCTTCGTGGGCAGAGAGTATTAGCATTATCCTCATAATTTCTTGTTCTTCTATTACTACTACCTATTATTTCTTGTACTTCGTTTATCACATTATTATGGTACGTATGGTCTATTGCACTTTCTCTATTGTTTGTTATGCCTTGTTCTACCTTTGTATTGTCTTTTTCAAACTGTCTTAGCATGTGTCATCACAGCCGAGGGCCATTCAATTGTTTGAGGCTAATAATCTTAATTTAGTGGTTTAGCAATAGCAGATTTCCGACTTAAATCTACTTAATTTTACATTTTAAAATTTATTTATAATTATAAAATATTTCATATAATAATTCATTAATTATTTTTAAATATTAGGTTACTTGAGCTTCACTTATCCTTTCTACTTTTCTCTCAGTTCCTTGAGCTCGCTTTCTTCGCTGCATCTAAACCTGCACGTACATTTTAAAATTTATAGTCTCTATACTCCTGTTTCAAGATTAAAAGCATACGTTCTAGAAAAAACAGTCAGTTTATTCAGAGTTTACTCAAATGGAGTAATCATATCTATGAAATTTTGTTATCCCACAAATTTTCAACAAATTTGGTTATGACCGTTATACAAAGATAGGCTTCACTATCCAACGACTTTGTTGGAACCACAACAATAAACAATGAGCTTCACTAGGGAGGATAATCAGTATAGAGACATAACCCCACCCCAACCTTCCCTACCTGGGAAGGAAGAGAGACTACGTTTGGCACTAAGAGTCTCATTTGGGAAATTTAAGGTCTTAGAGAAACCATTTTTCTTATAATATCAAATAATACTCTAATGTAGGAATTCAAGAAAGTTGCAATTAATTAAACAAACCACTTTGCTTTTATCAAAGTCTAATTTTTTAACAGCAAAATTGTAATTCCAAAAAACTTGTAATACATCAAGTCTGCAGACCAAAATACCAGAACATATAAATAGTAACTCATCTACCTAAGGACATTGGAGATCTAAGAATCAGCAATAGTGACCTCAACCTCAACACCGGGTTCAATGGTGATTGAAGTGATTTGTTTGACAACATCTGGTGAGCTGAAAAGGTCAATCACCCGCTTGTGGACACGTAGCTCAAATCTGTCCCATGTATTTGTACCTGTGGATAGAGAAGGAAAAACGGAAAGGAAACTCTTTGATGAGAATAACTTTCCAGAAGATAAGTCTCCTATAATGCACAATATTTTACTGATGAAACAACAGATCAATCTTATGAAGCAAACCACCTCTGTAGATTCTGCAAGTTAGCTTCTAAGAGCCCGTTTGGATGGGCTTCAAAAAAGTAAGTGCTTTTAGAACTTTGAAGTGCTGAAAGTTATTTTTATAAATAAGCAGTTGAGTGTTTGGATAAAAGTGCTTAAATGAGGAAAATGACGTGAATTTTAAGATTAAAAGAATAAAAAGGGTAGTTTGAGAATTTAGTTAAAATATAAGGGATATAAAAGTATTTTTCATGGTCAAAGAAAATGACTTTAAAACTTAGAAAAAAAAAGTTAGGAATCCTAACTTTTCATTTTTGACCGACTTTAAGAACTTTATGGCTTAAAGTTAAGCATTAGGCAAACACGTCCAAAGCTAAAAAGGGGTTTTAAGTTGGTTTTGACAAACTTAAAGCACATCCAAACGGGCTCTATGACAGATTATCAGCATTAAAATAAATAAACTAGAGGGTAATGGGAATCAAAACCAATCAGCAACGTAAACATCGTCATTGAAGACAGGCAACAATGAGCCCTTGAATTGTATTATGAGTAGACATAATGGAAATGTAGCTCGTGGGCATGGGTTAACAAAGTGTTGTATGTTCCTGACATATGGTTGTGTTGGGGATCAAATGTACTTGAGAAAAAGTATATCATATGAATCGTTTATTAGATCCAAACACAGCTCAAGCTTTCAACTTATATTTTCACTGTTCATCGTGGTGGTTAGCACCTACGAACTAGGAAGATGTCTACGTAGACTAACCATCTTCCAAATATACAATGTAAACAGTTCGAACTAAAATGTCTGCTTAATTCTTTTCATGATTAGTAGGTTTATAGATGAACAATAAATAGCTGTATTCTATACAAGAACCTCTGGATTGGATTCAGTAATAAAATATCTCGAGGTATATACATTATTAAGCAAATACAGAGAGGAATAAAATACATAATGTTACTTGTCAAAAAGGGTAAGATTTTATCAAACACAAGCTCAAGAACATAACAAAAAATGTATAGAATGGTAGTACCTTCTCCACAAGGAGACTTTCTGGTGGTGATGTTAAGGACCTTTGTGGGCATTCTCACTGGTCCCTTCACCCTGAGCCTCTTATCCTTGGCACCACGAACCAAATCAGCACACACTACATGTTTTAAATCATGTCACAGAAGAAAGAGCATACTTCTTAGTAATGGATAAAAGGCAAAAAAACACCAGCACAACAATAAACTAAATTTCAAGCAAAAGCTCAAAATCTACTTTTATCATCATTACCGTATATAGGATAGGGTTCTACATGGTAAACAAACTAATAATCTGCATCTTTAACATATTGACTAGATCAATTTTCAGCATTTGATTCAAGCCTAGACACAAATTCAAATAGTGGCGTCATATGATCTCATATAATAAAGTCACAACACATAACAAGGAAATGTAAAACCATAGGCCAATCAAATGATTTTACCAACAACTATCCAATATCGAAACAGAACTACAGAAAGCTTCAAAATCTGCTCTTTGGACCACCAAACGAATTCAGCCCCATCAGTTGATTAGTTAGAGAACATTGCATCTGAAATTATAATATCTGAACTAGCAGTACTACACTAGCCAAAAACTTAAACCCTAGTGAATTGGGGCTAAATCAATATATAACAACAAAGGGCATCCCTTCTAACAGATCCAAACAAGTTTCACATAAACAGAACTAGTGTATAGAACAATCACATAATTACGACATTGAAAACAAACAGATACATAAAAGGAGCACAACGGTTTACCTTTCTCGAGATTCTTAACATTCTTGGAGGAGAGAGTAATCCTAATCTTGTGAATCACCTCCTGTGGCTCCTCAAGCCCAGGCTTTGTTGGCTTCATTGCTGCATATGTTGCCATTTTTCTGCACAAAAACAATCCCTTTTTTCCATTAGGCTACAAAGAAAACACACACCCAATTTTCAGTGGTGCGTGAAGATTACCTGAGAGTAGAGAGAAAAAGCTCAGAATTCTGCGACGGCGAAGACGGGTGCTTAAACTTCTGGCAATAGGAGGCTTCTGTAATTACTCCGTCTTCTTTATATATCTGAAACCTAGCTAGGGTTTTATTTTTTTTCTTTCGGGTTCGGGTTAACAAACTTGGGCACCAATATGTTAGGACATTTGCACAAATGACCACTTTATGCTACTACATTTAAAATGTATCTACAAAAAAAAAGAAATAAAACTATTTATAAAGGTGAAATTAGTTCCATTAAGTTAACGGGGACATTATTATGGGTCATTTGCACTTTTATCCTTTTTGTATTGTTCTTTAATTTTTGTTCATCAAGTTAAATAACATTTTTGCGAGACATAAGTTTATATATTTGCATTATAATATTCCACAATTCATGTCTCATGCTGTTCAATGACTTATGTCTCTGTAGACATAAATTTGATTGCTAAGTATAAAAATTAAAGACTAATGTATTTGAAGGTCAAACCGTGCAATCGAATTCATTATTGCAAGTGTGATCTCGAAAAAAATGACATAAGGAGCAAACAATCCGGCCTTACCTTTCTTTGGAGTTATAGACTTGGATTCAAGCCCATTGGGTTTGGTCCAAAATTGACAAAAATAAGGGTTACTTGTACAAAAGAAATATCTTTGCCCACTAGTATATAAATACTGTCTTCAGTTTTGATATCTGTGGAAAATGACCTTTTAAATTTAATACTCCTATGAAATAATCTTAGGTTGAGCAGCAGAGATGGCACCAATAGGAACCAAAATCAGTAAACTGTGCCGTGCAAATCATGTTGGATCAGTATGATTTCATGCCACATTCAACATAGATATCATGTTGAATTACTCATAAAGCATACCGGATCGTCATCATTTTAAAGTTGCAACCAAAAATTTCACAAAAGGGGCATGCAAGTCATGTCAAATCAGAATAGGATTTCATGTTATATTCAACTTTGTTGGATAACTTACCAACTCTGCCGGATAATCAGAATTATTTTAATTTGAAAAACTCATTTAATCTAAGACAACTATTACATGCACTATTCTATAAAGAAGTTTAACAAATGAGACCTCATGTTTTGCATTTTGCAAGTATTCCATAACAGAACAAAATTGTCCATCAAGCAAACATAAAAATATTATTAATACTTCAATAAACAACACACATTCTCCAATCTCACCATTGTTAATTGCAACAATACCACCTTCCCCCTCCAAATAATTGAGCTTTTGGCAACCATTTCCTCGACTATAAATTAAGATATATGTAGCAATATGTCCAGCCACTGGAAGAACAATTAATTCGAAAGTGTGTATTTATTTTTTTTGCTGTCAAGCTTCTTCAGCAACTGACATAAAGTTATATTGTGCAAATTCAGTAAAGATTAAGTAATCATTGACATAAGTTACATCGGTTTAGGTGCACAAAACGATACACAGTTGGATTAGCCTACTGCATCTAGATCAACTTCTGCATCTGTTTCTCCATCAATCATCCCCGTCTCTGCTTCTGTATCTGCTTCAGTCTGCCCTGCTTCTTGAGCAACATCTGTATCAGAGCTTTGCTTCTGGTTATCCTCTGGAGTCGGAGTTTCTTCCTGAGATATGTTAACAGTAGCTATTCCTACATCTGTATCCATGGGAGCAGCAGATGCTTCAGGGTCCGCTCGGCCCACTTCATTGTCCATCTCACTTGGTGGCGTTACAATCTAGACAAGATTAAACGAAAAGAACCATTAAGGACAGAAAAAAGGAGGACTGATGAATTAGAAATCCAAACAAAATGTATTTGTTTCACCATTCTCTAAGCAGAATCACTATTTTAATTTAAAACCAAGACAGGCCAGAATGAACTATAAAAAGCAATAAATCGGGGTTAATAATTGAAGTTAAACACTCTAATTGTTAAGCTTTTGACAAATGTGAATGTTAATGTTGTGGAAGGGTATTCTCGTTTATATTGTGTACAGACCATGGTGGCACACAGGACATGAAAACTTGGGGAAATTTCAAATACAGAAGGATGCTTGAATCTAATGGTAAAGCCACTATCTATCTTCAAGTCAGCACAGAACTGCCACAGGGATTGACTTACGGGAAAAGAAATGGAAACTGGGAATACAAGGTTAAGTTCTTTTTCAAGTACCTGATTTTCTTCCGCCTGTTGCGTTGAGTTTTTTGTATCCTCTTTCTTAGTCCGCTTAGTCCTTTCGCTTGGTTTAGCTTGATATCTGACCCGTACTTCATTAGACAAAAGCTCCAGGGGCACTACCCCCTCAATACCATGTTCTGTAAACTGAAAAAGGTACAAGTAACATATTGCATTGAGAATTTATTAACATTTAATGATGACGACTTGAAATCACACCCATAAGTTAGCTCATACTCTGGAAAATCCCTCCAAGTCTTGCCTAGCTGAAAATCGCAAACCTTTCCAACAATAGACCTGGATAGATCCAAGGATATCATTAAAATCACGCATCCAAAAAAGAGAAGTCACAGAATTATGCATCGTAAGCAGAGCACAAAGATGTATGATGATATCAACACAACAATTTTCTCTGCGAGTTCTCCATTTTACTTTATAGATAACATATTACCTACTGCTATATATGCCATCTTCCAGATAGCACGAGAACAAATATCCTTACTACACCTGCCTAGAAGGTGTATCATTGATCACCACACTATCCCAACAAATGAACAGTGATATTAGTGAATACTCTTCTTTAGGGGAGAGAGTGAAAGATTAGATGTGCTCACAAGAGCATTTCTGACAGAACATCTCTCAGCCCTGAGGGAAGTGATGAAAACTCAATCAACTGTGCCTCAATCCCAAGCTAGTTGGAGTATGACTATATACATTCGTTGTATTAAAATTCAGCTCCATTCTAATTTGATTATTAACTGGCTGTCAATCTACCGCAAGAATCCGCCTCTTTTGTGACTAGCTATTCATGTGAAGCTTATATGAGTAGGGTTTACACTTGTTGAACAAAATGTGTAGAGTTTACACCTGAAGAATTTGTACTACAGAATTAAAGGAAATAGTTATAATAAATCCCTCAAGTATATAGCGCTTTAATACTTCATATTCAAGTATAAGACTCATTTATCCCCTTTAGACTGGCCAGTGGAGCGTGAACAGTGATGTGACTATTCCCTCATTGGTTGAGAAATAAAACTTTGGATATGAGTTTATTGACCTCCATGGGCTGGAGAAGAGCAAGACTGCCAAGACATAGTAAGACTGTCCCGTGAACTTTATTCTTCTCACATAAATCTCAGTTTCTGCATTTGCAATCTCCATCAATTAATTAATTCAAAATACGTCATCTGGACCTCTCTATGATATCCATCTTCACCTAAGCCAAAATTTATCTAATAGCAAAAAACTTTATCTTCGACCCTCTCTCTCATACAAATTATCTGGCTCCTGGTCTGAGTTTATGAATCGTAAGTTGAAGACCTTGTTGATGTTATTCAATAGAATGCAAAGAACATGTTTAGTCACCCTGAATGGACTCACAAGTGAAAAAGACTGAAAAGTAACCTACATGAAATTTGTAAGAGCAAAAAATAAACAAATAAATAATTTTGGAGGAACTACTACAGATTGCACATAAGCAAGTACTATTGCAATGAATTCAGCACGTACTACTTATTTACTGTTTAGAAACTAACAGGGACAAGAGTTGATCATGTGAAGGAATAAAATGACAACTTAGAATAATTCAAGGGTGTTACACCAAAACATTTCAAAAAAATGACAGCTTGGAAATCAAAAGTACGCGAAGCAGGAAATCTATCAGAATTTTGTGGAATGAATTCAAAGTTAACACCATAATCAAAGTGGCAGATGGAGTTAAAACTGTATTCTGGAAGGATGATTGGCATGAAGCAGGCAACATGGAGACACTATTCCTAGATATTTACAACTTAGTTTTCATTCAACAGAGCTGTGAGAAATATAGGAGAAATATTATTGAATTGTGTAAGAACAATATTACATAAAGATCCTATTTATAGATACTATAAAATAATCCTTTTCCAAGAAGAATGCTATAAACTATTCATATTTCTATTCCTATTCTAAGTAGGATACTATAATCTATTCCTATTTCTATTCCTATTCTAAGTAGAATTATGTACACCTATTCCTATTCTAACACACACACACCCCTCAAGCTGGTGCATACAAATCATATGTACCTAGCTTGTTACACATATAATTAATACGAAGACCGGTGAGGGACTTGGTGAAGATATATGCAAGTTGATCACTTGACTTCACAAACTTTGTAACAATATCTCCTGAGAGTATCTTTTCGCTGACAAAGTGACAGTCAATCTCAATGTGCTTAGTCCTCTCATGAAACACTGAATTTGATATGATATGTCGATAAAACACGGAGTGATAAATTCCTGAATTGCAATGTTGAACTTTCCAAACCAAGATTGAGAAGACTGTTTCAGACCATAGAGTAACTTACACAATCGACATACAAAGGCTATCAGACTCTCTCTGAGCAACAAAATCAGGTGGTTGCTCCATATATACTTCTTTCTAGAGATCACCGTGGAGAAAAGCATTCTTAATGTCCAATTGATTAAAAGGCCAATGGATAATGACAACTATAGATAGAAAAAGGCGGACATATGCTATTTTAGCCACGAGAGAGAAGATATCATTCTAATCTAGTCCAAATATCTGAGTATACCTTCTTCTTTTTTTTGGTGAAAGTAAATCTGAAACAGAAAGAAAACACTGCAAGAAAACTCAGATCTCTCAGAAACAATGGAATGGCCGCTGAAAAATGCTCGAAATCTGGTATAAAATATATGGAACGTCTCGAAATCAAGAGATGAGTAGATCTTAAACAAGAAAGTCACCGTAAAACTGGTCGGAACATGCTCATGCCCTAGATTATTAGATTTGATGGCTGAAAATGGTCACAATCTAAGAAATAAAACTATATGGGTAGGGTCAGAATGATGGCATGACCCTATTGAGAAAAAGAATGATATGGGTAGGGTCGGAATGATGGCACAACCCTACTGGAAAACAGAAACTATATGGGTAGGGTCGAAATGATGGCACGACCCTACACAAATAAGAAAGTAGTCACCGAAAAGATGGCACGGTGCTACGCAAATTAGATATGAAAAAGTAGTCACCGGAAAGATGACACGGTGCTACACAAATCGAATATGAGAAAGTAGTCACCGGAATGATGCACGGTGCTACACAAATCGATATGAGAAAGTAGTCCGAAAAAATGCATGGCACTACGCAAATTAAATATGAAAAAGTAATCACTTAAAAGATGCAAGAGGCTACGCAAATTAGATATGAGAAAATAGTCACCGAAAAGATATACAGTGACCCAGACTTTTGCTAACATAATCAATGGCCAGACGGGCGGCATATATGAGTAATAGCCGCCCGCCGGCAGCGGAAGCTCTTTATTTCTTTACCAAGATCGTAGAGGCTCTGATACCATGTGAGAAATATGGGAGAAATATTATTGAATTGTGTAAGTACAATATTACACAAAGACCCTATTTATAGACACTATAAAACAATCATTTTCCAAAAAGAATACTATAAACTATTCATATTTCTATTCCTATTCTAAGTAGAATACTATAATCTATTCCTATTTCTATTCCTATTCTAAGTAGGATTGTGTACACCTATTCCTATTCTAACAAGACCAAAATAGCAGAATTGTGGACACCTCAAGGGTGGAATTTTGTGTTCAGGAGACATCTTAATGATTGGGAAATACCAAGAGTAACAGCATTCTTCAGCACCATTGACCAATTTAGTGGTTTGAAGGCAGGACAAGACATCCTACAATGGCAGGGAAATAGACGGGACTTCTAAAGTAAATGCAGCCTATAGGAAGATGAACCGACCAAACCAGCAGATACTCCAATTTCCTTGGAAACACATTTGGAAAGACAAATTCCCACACAAAGTAGCTTGCTTTGCTTGGTTATTGGCTAAGGAAGTTGTGCTGACACAAGATAACTTGATGAAGAGGAGGATCCCTTTATGTTCCGGATGTTTTTTCTCTGGGGAAACTGCAGAAACAGTGGTCCATCTATTTATACATAGCAAGGTCACAAGTCAACTGTGGAGATTATTACTAAGTCTCAAAAACATATCTTGGTCCATTCCTGGGAAAATCACAGAAGCATTACATAGTTGGGAAGATGCAGGAGTACAGGCTAAGAACAGGAACAACTGGAGAATTGTACCCGCAGCTATATGGTGGACAATATGGAAGGAGAGGAACCTTAGAGTTTTTGAGAATATGGAAAATACTATGCAAAAGTCGAAATGAATTGTATTTTGACTTAATGTTTTTGGTGTAACCAAATATACTCTAATGATACTATCTCTATCATTGATGTCTTAGACTCATTATACGGGTAGGACAGTAGATTTTTGAGAACATTTGTAAATATGGTTTCAGTACAACCCATGTATTGTGTTTCAGAAATAGAAACAGTTACCTATGTCAAAAACAATAACATATCCAGTGAAATCCCATTAAGTGGGGTCTGGTGAGGGTAGAGTTTATGCGGACCTTACCACTATCTCGAGGAGGTAGAAAGACTGTTTTCGAAAGACCCTCGGTTCAAGTGAATCAAACCCAAGTAAAAGGAGAAGAAACAATGAAAAAAACATAGTCGATAATAAGAAAGGCAGCGTAAAATCTACAAGAAAGAAACAATAAAGGCAGCAAAAAAGTGTGATAATCGAAACACAATACACATCGTATGGCAAGAACTATATAAATGAGCTTTAGCCTTTAGCTTCTTGCGTGTATATATACTTAGTTATGAGTTGATCAATTCGGCATTAGTATAGATTATGATACAAAATGAGTCCTAATATTTCAGTGAAATAAATCAAAGTCAGCTAAAGTTTTGTTGCTACAATGTCTTCTTAAACATGCCATTAGAGAAAATAAGAGGTCACTTAAGCTGTAGCCTAGAACAAAATGCCATGGTGGTAATAAGTGTAGGAAAAAAAATCAAGCAGAAAAGATGAAGACACTAACCCGATTGTTTTTGTGATGGTATTCTGCTTCTATTCCAGCAGCTTCATCCATCTATCAAATCAGAAGAGATAAAAATCAAACTCAGAAATCAAGGAAATACTACGAAAACACCTGTTCCTACCGCAGCAAAGGGACTAACACAAAGAAGACATTAGAGGGAACATCTTCTGCAAAAGTGGCCCACTTGTGGGATTACACTGGGTAAGTTGTTGTTATCTCCTGCAAAAGTAGCTTTTCTTAAAGAGAATTAATGGATGCTTACATCTTCTGCCAGAGGTTTCCAGTAATCTGTGATAGAGGGAGTGCACACGCGTTGAGTATCAGTTAAAGCATTCTGGAGGAAAAACAGAAAATAGATGTTTATGTCATTAGCATTCAACGTCAAAATAATAAGCTCCATCTTCTTCAGAGTCAAGATGCCTTGAGTAAGACATGTTAGAAACTACAAATTCATGGTTTTAGTCTTTCGGACAATACAGTTCTCATGTCATGGAATAATTTATTTTTTTGATAAGGAAGAGGTTAAAAGTCATGGAATAATTAGCATGAAAGGTTGACAGGAGAACAAAAATGCATGAATACCTGTGCTGTTGATCAGAGTTTGAGTAATAGAGTGTACATATCTGTAACTTACATAATTTTGACACACACCACTTCTTATTGAGTGTCATCTCAGCGTAGGGACTATATGCTGGCACACACCACAGTATGAGTCGGTGTTGTGTGTACAAAATGCATGTAAAGGATGCAGATCATTTACTATAGTGTAATTTGCAACAGAACTATGGACCTTAGCATATTCTATTTAGTATAAATGCTGTGGAAGACAACACCTCTTTATATATTCTAAACAATCTGAAGAGAAAAGAAATAGTTCTACAAAAGTGGCAAGACCAGCGCAGAAATCAACGGAGATCTTGTTCAATTGTATTTCTTGGGGTAAAGAGAACATTCTTTCTGGTATAGATAGTTGGCATAGTATTCCGTATACTTGATGTCACCTTTTGTACAGCTGACATCATCTCAATGTGAAGAACAATGAAACGGTTTTCAATTATAAAAAGATAAAGTATTTATATTAATTTTACTTAATTGTTTTACATTAACAAAGCCAGAAATACGCATTCATATCTTGAAACACGCAACATATTTAACAAGTACTTAAAATGTGTTCAGTGTGTATATCATGCATGAGAGGATATTTGGTTTTCACAAGTCCATAGAGACCATCAATTACAACCAAGCCTATTACACACTTCTACTCACTGGAACTATTGTCATGGGTTCAAAATTAATCATCTATGATGAGAATTATTTATCAATGAAAGAGTTCTAATGATTTTGTGTATCATTGTGACAGTATCAGCAAGTCCCTCGTACAGAGCCACAGAAAACTAATGTGATAAACATCTTGCTAGACGGGACCCATGCAAGCAGCAAGTAATAAGTTAATGAAAAACAAACCGGATACTGATCAGCCCATCTCCACAATTGGGAGAGTTCTTTGTTTCCAAGCCTCCATCGTGGTCGACTGCAAGTAAGGCAAAAAGAATACGGTCAAGTATCATCTAAGTTATGGGTAAAGGGGACGAAAAACAGCAGCAGTTTAAATTCTTGAAAACATGATCAGCTAAGTAAAAGGGCTTAGAAGGAACTAGGAACTAATGACTAAACATATCTATTTATGCTCCTTGGCTTCTCAAGGCTAGAATACCGAACTTTTTGTCGTATTTGGTTACATAGGCTGCTTAGGGTGGAATAAACAACTATTCCCCATAGATGGGTCCACAATGCGTTCAGGTGAAATAGGCCACATAAGGGCACAATTTAGCAAACTATATGTTTCCAAAAGGATTTGAGAAAGCACAATTCAAATTGCTGGAAGACAGCTGAATGACATCGTCTACTATAGCAATGTGATATACATACATAGTGATTTTCAAACAAATTCTACGGTTACCCAGTGCAAAAGCACCAAATATCACAAACAAACTAAAATTCACAAAATTGGAATGTCTAAAAACTGTTGTGTAAATAGTACTCCCTCCGACCCAATTTATGTGATTTTGTTTGATTTGGCACGGGGTTTATTATCTTTTATAAGGTAACTTGGCACGGAGTTCAAGAAAGAAAGACTTTTGATACATGTGGTCTAAAATAAGTCAGAGATGTTTGTGTGGCTATAAATCATCTCATTAAGGGTAAAATGGGCATGTTAAAGTTAAATAGTTACTAAATATAGATATGTGTCATTGTTTTGGAGACTTACTAAAAAGGAAAATGTGTCATATAAATTGGGACAGAGGGAGTATAACCTTCGGCATTGGATTTAAGAACTACAATTATTCTGATCACATAAGGAAAACTGAAAATTCTAGTAGCAGAAATCTATGTTGGCTGACTTATACTACAGTAAGCTGATGCGATTTTTCACATGGTCTGTACTTCACACTTATTTACTACAAAATTTACAGGCCACATAAGGATATCCATCCATATTAAACGTCCAGAATCTCGATGGGTCTCATCCACTTTTTCTAGTCATTACCCTTATGCAAGAAAACCATGGGAAAGATTTCTTGTATCATGGCAGAAGCATGTGCTCGTTGGGTGAAACTTTCTATTTAAATTCGCAACTTTGGTTGTACTAAAGGCCATCTTACATGGATTTCAATATGGTACATTTTCAGCATGGTGTATGGAAGTATTTGATACGGGTATATCAAGTTTTTTGCTAAATTTTTAGGATATTTTAAAGAATCCGCACGAAATACCCGCACGTATCACACTCATTCAGAGACAAATACATGAAGGCAAATGAAGGACCCATGTAACATAGACTAAAGGTAAGAAGCTCTAAAGAAATCTTCATGCTCTCTGTTGAGTAGTGTATTAAGCTTCAGCATAATGCTAAAGATTCCTGGGCGGAAGTATTCATCCAGCCTGAGTTTGGAATGGAATAATTTTCTACGAATTGCTATGATGATTGCAGAAGGATGTGGAGTTGTTGGATTTTCACAAGGATAGGCATACTGCTTGTTCAAACTTTTCATTACTTAACATTTTCTAATAGATTCGGAAACAGTCTCTCTGCCTCCTCGAGGTAGTGGTAAGGTTTGCATGACCCCACTTAGTGGGATTACACTGGGTATATTATTGTTGTTGTTGTTGTATCATTTTCTACTAGAGTCACTAGAGGACGCTTGGTCCTCCCACTTAGTGGGATTACACTGGGCATATTGTTGTTGTTGTTGTATCATTTTCTAATAGAGTCACTAGAGGACGCTTGGTCCTCCAATGCATTTTCATTCTTGTTAACAAATTAATTTTTCCAATGTGAAAGAAATGCAAAACTAAGAAAAAAACATATAATCTGGATATCTTCACCAATATATTATACATTGCAATGCTATATTTTGGAGACAGCCTCTCTACCTCAATGAGGTAGTACCCTCCCCAGACCCCACTTGTGAGATTACACTGGGTATGTTGTTATAAAGGATTAAAAGCAACAGCACATGCTAACTTGTAGTTAGATACCGTTTTTTGGTTCCATCTTGAACCAGCTTTTTCTCTACTGGTTGCTTCTCAAATGGGGGGCAGCCATCCCGTTTCCACCAAACCTATGGAAAAAACCATCATCCGCACAGCATAATAAGCCAATCAGTAAATAAATAGAAAAATGTATAAGGAGAAGAGTGAAATAGAATATTAAGCATCATAAGCCAACCAATAAATAGAAAATAGAGAAATGTATCAGGAAAAGAGTGAAGAAGAATATTTTAGATAAGGTATACATAAACACGTTGCTTCTATTATCCTCACAAATGTCTAAGACCTCCTGCATGAGAAAGCAAAAAGAGAGAGAAAACCGATGCTTACCCAATTCCTTTCACGCTCCAAAATGTGCTCAATACTGTGGAGGAAATCTGTGCCTTTGGGTGGAGTCATTTCAAGAAGCTTCTTTACCCGCTCTTCACTAGTCTTTATTTCCTCCTTCTACAATTTTGAGGAAACAAAGTTAGCTTGTTGCTGAGGTAAAGCACAATGCTGTGTGCAAATATTCGTGTTAGTCGAGCCTTGAGGCACCTCGATAAGACGCTCTAGCCGATGTTGGACAGGTGTTCGGACTCCATAATGTACACATGATGATTACGTTATGTAAGTGATGGTAGGGACTCCCCAGTTAAAGTAAAGCTATCTTCAGCAATAAATGATCAACTATTTTCTCTATAAGGTACAAATATTAAACACAGAGCATCTTGACTTGCAAACTAGCAATCACTAACACAATATCGATCCCTACTTCTGCAACACTGTAATCTGCAAGAACTTCAAAATGGTTGAAAGAAACAAATGAGAAATATGGCATTTTCTCCTGACCATAAGATCTATTAATAATGAGATATGATCACAAGTTCCGAACCAGAATATGCCATGACAACATTTTCATCCTAAGACATGCACCAAATAAGGTGCATGCTATCATTTTTTTTGCTTCCAAGGCATTGAGACATGTTATTGATGTGCCATTGCTAAAGTGGAAAAGTCAAATCATTGAGGTAATGGGTCTTCTTCTCCTGAAAGCGGTTTTTACTTATATTAGATTCTCCCCCACCCCACCCTCTTTTTTTTCTTGATAGCTGTGGTTCTGGGACAGGATGAGAGTAATTTTGTAGTTTGTGTTAGGCATGTACTTGTTCCATAGAATAGTAATCCACCTAATGGTGGGTTTACTTTCTCCTTCTTCCACTTAAAAGGAACAAAATATGTAGGAACAACAAGTTTTCATCCAGGCAAAAAATAACACCTGCTAATGAGAATGAAGTTTGAATAGATCAGGGAAAACAACTTATGAAAGGACATGTAGCCCAGATATACGCAACATCAGAAATTCCCATAAATAATAATCTTCATTACCCACTGCATTATATATTCAGAACATCAGTTACGTCATCATGAATTATGTTGCAATATTCTAGAAAAGAGCAGTCTACAGATTGTAAAAGAGAATCACTTCCATTAACAGTTGCAAGGTTTCCTTCAGACAACTACTATTCAGAACATAAGTTAAAGAGCAAAGGCCTCATTTATTCCCTGGTTTTCTTTTGGAAGGAGCATATAAAGAGTAGTCCTTCCAAACAATTATTTCAAACGGTTTTACTTTCAAACCTAGGCAAACCCTTGGGCAAGTATCTCTATATGCATCAGTGTGTGTGCTATATTTTAGATATACATATATATTCACAAAGAGAGATAGGCGGCAGGAATCAAGGGACCAATAAAACCCTGATACAGCATGAAATGAAATAAACAGCAAAGGCAATACCAACCATTGCTTCAGAAGGCAATTCCTTCTCACTTTTCCCGGGCGCCTGCATGATTACAAACAAGTAGGAGTTTGGACATTATTCGGTTGAAGTTGTAAAAGAAAGTATTTGATATTGAAGTTGAAAAAAAGTATTTGCAAGTTGAAGTTGTGTTTTGTCATAAATTTTGCTTGGAATACCTTGAAGTTTTGTGAGTGAACCATTATTTCACTTGACATACTTAAAACAAGTTTTCTACTTCAAATTCCCAATTTCAAGGTGAAGTTGAAATAATGGACAAAAACTGATGGCCAAACAAGTAGGCCATAGCCAAATTGGGCCATCATGACAAGAGACTAGATCAATAAGAAATAAAAAACAAGGACAAACTCTTTCTACATTAGTTACAAAGCATGCATAACTACTGCTCTCTCTATCAGTTTTCTACGATGCTTTTCCTTCTCCCTCCCTCAGCTAACTTTACTCCCACAGCTTCCCTCCGCAAAACTCCAGCAGAGACCAAGTTGGAATGTTTTCATTAACTCTCTTCTCCGATGTACACCACACCTAAGACATTTAAGAATCCTACTGACTTTGTATATTAGAGAATCTTCAACTTAATGATTATCAAACAATCACGTGGCTTGTCATGATCCTGATTGAAATCAAAGATATGCACCTGAATTTTGATGTTTTGAATATGTGAATTCAAGTAGAAAAAACTTTATCTTATGTGTACACATGAAAGAGAAAGAACCTTCCAACTTTAGTTGAAGTTCAGTCAATAGTATTTTTTGAAACTGGTAAAAAAATATACTATTGTGACTGAACTTCAACTAAAGTTGGAAGGTGACATTATTACTAAAAGATCCACTTGCACTTTGAACTCAAGCTAACAACATGTTATCATTACCTTCAAATAGTCAAACAGAATGAGGCACTGAACCAGAACATGGCGCCTGAAACTAGGATCTTTCAGCTGAGATAAAAAGAATGATCAGGAATATGCTATTGAATTTGCTACTTTTTTGCTTAAGAAGAACTTTCTAAATTGAGAAATGCTCCCATACCTCGAGACCCATAAGTTTACTGCTTGTAAGATATTTTATGTTAAAGATTGCAGCGTCATCCTCGAGGTTATGAGCATTTCCCTCTTCATCACTTAAAGGCTGAGCGTCAAAAGTATTTAGAACAACCTGCAAACCCCAAAAAATAATTAATCACACAAAAGGGGCAGCCCGGTGCACTAAAGCTCCCGCTATGCGCGGGGTCCGGGGAAGGGCCTGACCACAAGGGTCTATTGTACGCAGCCTTGCCTTGCATTTCTGCCAGAGGCTGTTTCCAAGGCTTGAACCCGTGACCTCCTGGTCACATGGCAGCAACTTTACCAGTTACTCCAACTTTACAGTGCATATGATTAATGAAAAAAACAGCAACAGAAACATCTCAAAGAATTTAAACAGTGAAAGAAGTATACCGCCAAACTGGATGTAAATTTGTGCCACTTGCCAAGAGCATTAATCAGGGATGGCGGATTGCAGAAGTATTCCTGAGTTAGCAAAGCTAAAAAATTACTAAACAAGATAGGAAGGTGGGGGAAGCACATGCACAGAACGTATCAGAGATACTTCAAACACAGTGATTCATACATAAATAAAGGTTGTCTGAATTCAGCAAGAGACGACACTAATCTTATTTTCCACTCAAACTGATTATCGAACATGACTGCTTTAGAAGATTTTAGGGAGATACTTCAAAATTAAGTTTGACAGAATCTCTTTTCTTACGTCGGTTTCCTTTTGGGGGTGGGGAATCAAGTTTGACAGAATCAAAGAGCTAGAACATGATTGTATCAGCTTCCTTTATATCTCCCCGTATTTTTGAGGAAATACTACACAAGGAAGAGTTTTCTAGCTTATGTTTTGCCGCCTTAGCCAAAAGCAAGCTAACTGCTTGCTAAAATCAAACTCCTGGACACTGATAGTTACTGTGTTTTAATGGGTTTCTCTTTGCCTTCTCTCTCCCCACTTTGGCTCCACGAGATTCTCTTGAAGTTGATCCATAAATTGCTGTTCTTACCTCCTATTTTAGAAAGACAACGAAAAATGAAACAAAAACTACATATAAATGTGTCCTCACATCTGTGAAGGAGACTACTCAAACTAAGCCACAGTTTTAACTTTTAAGAATCACAGAAGGTCAATACACATAGATAGTCATAAGACATCAAATAGGCACCTAATCAGCCTTCATCTTCATTGGGAACAGCTAATTCTAAGGGATGTACCTCACTGGGCTGCACTAGATTTAGACAACAATACAACACAGATGACCAAGTACCCACTATTTGCATTGCATGTGACAATATAGGTCATTGGATAGTCAATGCACCATAAGTGTAAGATGGCTACTCATACCTAAAGCATGCTAATGGAAGAATTTTACAACACGAAAAAAAGTTGAAGTTCCCATTGCAAAGCATTTATAAGCCACTTGAAGGACCTACAGCCACATATTCCTTTTTAATCTTGTCTTCAAGGTAATTCAACAGCAAACATGCAATTGAGAATAAATGATTATGAAAAGGCAAATGATAATGGACATACACAAAGAGAACCTCCTTCAGATATTATGACAGAAGGAATTGTGAAAAGAAAATACGCAATTGAAACAGGGATTGCATCTACAGCAACCCACAAATCAGGAATTTGAAATAAGACAATTAAAGTGATTAAATTATGTCCATAGAGTTTGTAACATTTTCTTAAGCCATTTATAGTGATGATATTATGTCCACAGAGCACAATATTTGGTTACTCTTTTAGATCTTTTTGTACTTCTTGTAGAAGGTTCCTTCTTGGGGGGAGGGGTCGATTTTTAAAATGCAATAAGAAATAATCCATGAATTATTATGTTAAACATCCACTAATCCAAAATCAGAATTACCATTCTCACCAAATGGCGAGAGTATAATATAAAACCATGGCACTGTTGCATAGGTACAAACCTGTGACTTTGCTGCAGGAGTTTAGTTGGTTGTCGTGCTACCCAAGCATTGGTTTAGCTCAACTCACTTCTTCTCAAACTAGAGCCAGCTAGTACGTACTTTTAACTCGAGCTCAAGCCCAATGAAGCCCCATGGTAGACTCACATGCCTAATATGGCTATCTTTTGTCGTTTGTAGTTTTCGTTTTGTTGTAATACCATCATAAAATCCAAACTGCTTTTTTGCAGTAATATCAACATGAAAGAAATCCTAACCTTCCAGTTCAGCTGCATTTGTTCTCTCTTACACATATGTTCTCCCCACTCCCACCCGTCCGGTCTATATATTTTATAGAACATAATATATATATATCCTTTTCTTCTATTTCCTTGTCTTCTATGTTTGCTTACAATTCTTTGTCCCTCCGGTTTCTCACCAACAGTCTCATCTCTGAACTTCATCTATAGCATCAACTAGGATTTCAATGTTACAACAGACTTATGACTTCATTTGAAACAAATATAGTGTTGCTGCTTTGATGATAGAGGTTGCACCTCATGATTCAGCACCATAATCAACAGCAAAACTTGGAATGGATTCATAGAAATACTTTATTTTAATATTTTTAGTGGTAAATTCTTTAGAAGTTATATCAGGACCTCCAGTTCCCACTTAAATTTTAAAAGAACACTCTATGAGCCCGTTTGGATGGGCTTAAAAAAAGTAACTTTTATGTATGGTGTGCTTTTAGAACTTTGAAGTGCTGAAAGTTATTTTTATAAATAAGCAGTTGAGTGTTTGGATAAAAGTGCTTAAATGAGGAAAATAACGTGAATTTTAGGATTAAAAGAATAAAAAGGATAGTTTGGGAATTTAGTTAAAATATAAGGGATATAAAAGTAATTTTCATGGTCAAAGAAAATGACTTTAAGCACTTAGAAAAAAAAAGTTAGGAATCCTAACTTTTCATTTTTGACTGACTTTAAGAACTTTATAGCTTAAAGTTAAGCATTAGGCAAACACGTCCAAAGCTAAAAAGGGGTTTTAAGTTGGTTTTGACCAACTTAAAGCCCATCCAAACGGGCTCTTTGACACTTCCAGAAATAACGAGCATGAAAGCAACTGGGTAACCAGGAAATGCAGAAATAATCTCATGATGTTGGGTTTTTAAGAATGCTTATCTAACAGACTATGGTAATCAAAAGTAATCCCCTAAAAGAACAGAACACCAGATACCAACCTGTAGACTCCAAAGCGTTCTATAGAAGTTGAAATCAATAGAAATACCTGAAACCAAACAAGTTGACGCACTGTTAGCACTAAATAAAATGCGAAACCAAATCTACAAGTGATGGGAAAAGATATCTACCCTCAGGAACTTCTGTCTCATATTTTGTCTCATTCGATGTATTGAAAACTCCTTTTATATTTACAGCTGCAGGAATTTGGGCAAACAAATTAGCACCAATATACAGATGGGGGATCTAACCACATACAGAGAAAGAAAACTAAGTACCAGAACGCTCAGATAAGGGGAAGAAGTGAGCAAGAAACATGATAATGCGCCCACAGAAAACAACATCATTTGCCTGCAATACAAGATGTTAAGCCAGGAAAACATTGGAACAGCTTATTTACTTAGAGAGAAGATAAATGATACCCAACCCGCATTATTCAGGTTTTACCAGCCATGAAAAGGAATGAAATACAGTGAAATTTAAATTTAAGTATTGATCCGTGATAGGTGAATTGTCTTAAATAGAAAAATATTTCATTTCATGAAAATATAGACCAACTAACATTGAAACATCATGAATTGAAAAGGTGATGCAAGCAATGACTACCAATGGGCTTTCGTCTGTGTCTTTGAATCAAGGAGCAAATATTCCTAACGATGATCGTCAATCATTCTAAAATTACTTTTCGACCATAGATGTGCAGGAAAAGTTCTCCAAATCTATCTAAACTTTCTAGTTAACTAATGTTCCAGATGGGTTGACAACGGCATCTATTCAGAGAGAGACTAATTATGTTGTGTCCTCTTCGTCGTCATTCCCCAACATTTACGCTGGTTGCTTCAGTCAGCGACTCAAACTCTAAGAGAGAAATCTCTAGTTCACTATCTCTTCTATGACACTAGCTTCCAAGTTTTTTGTGGACCAGATCCTAAACATGACTGGTCAAGCCCCTTTTTATGTCCCTTCTATACTTTTGAAATTAAATATTGGGCCTAGTGGTGCTAGCGGTTTTTCCTATTTCAGCTTGAATTGAAAATATGAGATAGGAGAGGAAAAGAAATTGTCCGGTCTTTCAAGCCCTACCAAGTAAAGGGGAATGCACTATTTGTTTCTTTCTCCAATTTTTTTTGTTTTCAAGGAGTTGGTTTTCATTGGGTTCAATTCATCCTCATTACACGGATAAAAAAGGCAGTTGGATTTATATCAATAGCACTGGTCCATTATGAGCATCCTTATTATTCCTATATATTACATCTTCATCTATCGTGTCATTCTCCAGAAAGACAGGGCAAAACAAATAAACAGCACAACACAAAAACAAGTGTTCCTCCCAAAAAACTTTAGTATATACATATCTCTTCTATAGTTCTATAATGAACAAACAATGAGGTCTGTGCCCCCCTCCCACCCCCCAAAAAAAAAAAATTGCTTAACATGCACCGCTATACCCAATTGTAATCACAACAAGCCAAGAAGCAACAAATTCGAGGCTTTTTGTTTTTGGGATAAGCAAAGTGTTCGAAAAAGGAGATATTTTAACAGTAGCAAATAAATGTTCCATTATATATGGAAGGAAATGAACCCGAGATGTTTTGAAGAATGTAGCAGCCCAAAACAAAAAATCGAGATGAATTATATTCTTTTATTTCACTTTTAGTGCAAAGAACTTATGGAAGATGTAGACTCTATTAGACATTATTGAATCCTTGTGAGAAGATCAAGGATCACATTTTGGTTTTGCTTTTTTGAACTGTAAATACTGTTCCCAGCACAGTATCGCTATTACCTTTCTCAGAGAATTCCATTACAAACTAAATTGAACTTTAACTCTTCATCATTAGGAAAAAGAACAGAGATTTGAATTAGAGATTGCACGACCAAGATAGCCCCTCAATCTAATACAGAGGGAAAGATTTAGTATAATACAACAAAATGAAGCTTTTTATCATGATCAAAGGACAATGCCATTATCTGGATACTAGAAACTTTTCTTATTTTTTTGCATTGACAATAAGTAATGATTTGTATTGCTGCAAGTAGATACATTTTCACGACATGCACCAGATGAATTAATGTGCAAATAGAGACAAAGATGTTTCTGATATCTATTACATAAGACAAAGCAATATTCACCTTTGATAGACGACGAAGCAACTGATTACACGTCCTTAACATAACAAGCTTTCCTCGTGCAAAGAGTTCTGGCTGTATGTCACAATGATGAACATAAACACTTTAAATGACAAGAATTTGACGCACCAAATAAACACATACCATCACTAAAGTCAGAAATATTCATAGAACTTCTTTTATTACCGAGAAATGTTCATAGAACTGAAACCGCTGATAATTATGCATACCTTCCCCAATATGTCTTGTTTGCTCTCTATGTACCCAAAAACATCCTCACAGTTTCTCATTGTTGACATTTCTGTCAAATCTTCCAAAAGTTGAAATATCATGCCACCTTCCACATGCTCTTTCTCACAAAGATAAAGAACAATATCTACAAATAAATTAAAAGAAAATGTTACAAGGAAAGAACAAGTAGCTATCCATGATAGTTTCATAAACAAGATTAAGATAATAAGTGCATCTCACCAACACCAACTCCTCCTCTGAGAATCAGCCAGAGCATTCATAGGCTTCTATAAATCCTACTTCAAAACATTATTTGGAACATGTTTACACCTAGAATTATGTACCCACTCCATTAGCAATTAAGGCATATCTCAGGGATCTCTCTATCTCTACTGCTACAACAATCGTGACCTTAGCTGATTTTTTTCCTTTGGGGTAAACATGATGTATAAAAACAAGATGAATTACGTTTCTTAGTAGTACTATTTACAACTACAGATACTTACGGTTTGTAATTTCCTGATAATAACCAAAAGAGAACAACATAGACAACCTTACGGAACAACAAACCAATATATCTCAAGTCCTTAAGCTTAAGAAAAATGAGTCTTTCAAATATCAAAGGATATTAGAAGATTGAAGGCAGATGAATCCAAAGACGTGAGTAGCTAGGGATGGCTATATTCCTGGGAATGAACTCTCGGCAAATATGAAGTGTTGAATCGAAGTCTACCTATCCTTCTCAAAACTACCATTTACCCCTCTTTAGTTTGTTTTCTTCAACTAGCCTCTTGATCTGTGAGTTATAACATCTTATACTTCATGTCTTCTTAAAGAACAACAACAACATACCCCGTGAAATTCCAAAAGTGGGGTCTGAGGAGGGTAGAATGTATGCAGACCTTATCACTACCTGATGAAGGCAGAGAGATTGTTTCCGAAAGACCCTCGGCTCCCATGTCTTCTTAAAGAAATTTTAGAAAAAGCTTACGGTATAACAAGTCTCAACAATCTCTACAGGGGTCGTTTGATTTGAAAACAAGTTATGCAAGTATTAGTAGTGCAAGAAATAATTAAGCAAGGATTAATAATGTCGGGAGTAGTAATGCAGGGATTATTTCTTGTTGAATATTTGGTTTGTTGTATTAGAAATTAGTATATATTGTATAATATTAAGTATGTATTTTCATTTTTTTAAGTTTGTTTACTGCTAAACCCATAACATCTTTATTTATTTGAAAAGTTGTAGCTACTTTCAAACTATTTTGGTGGAGTGTAACAAGTTTATTATATACCTATTCTCAAATAAGTTTTGTCTTTTTCTAGGTTTTGATAATGATAAAAGAATCTTGACGAAAGTTCAATATGAAAGGCCAAACAAGATAAAATCTCAATCTAGTAGTGATCACCGGAGAAGCAAAAGGATATAGCTATAGAACTTCATTCTATTCTAATCCAGAAAGTTCTGAAATATTTGAGTTAAAAGAAATACATATGAATCTTGAAGAAAGATGAGGGCAGTTTTTTCATTCCAATGGTTTTAATCCACGTATTGCTAATACATGGATTACACTGGGTATGTTGTTATTCTTTTCTCAAAAAAAAAAAAGTACATGCATTCTTATTCTACATTTTTGTCTAGTGGATGCTTTGGTTTGAAAACTGATTAAGAAGCTCATACATCAGTGCGGGGATCCCGCATTAACATAAATTTCCCCGACCCCACCTGTTGGACTACACCGGATATACTGTCGTCGTTGATTCTTATTCCACATTCCATTCCAAAAAGGAACAATACATATCCCGCAGAAGGGAAAATTGCAACCAAACAAAGTACAAGAGTTACGCTGCATTGAATGAGGAAATTAGTTCAACCAAACAGTGTATTGTATAAACTGATCTCAATGCAAATACCTTCCCTATTTCAGGCAATCGAACGACTCCTTGGGGTATTATCTCCTTCTCTCCCTTCTTTGAAGAATATCAACCAAACAAAGGACTACCTTTTAGATGGGCATAAACAATATCAACCCTTACAATATATTCACGTCAACGTGATGGATATATCTTCCAATGCCAACTAGGTGTTTCCCCAAGCGTAAATGTTGTATGTTTCTACGACAGTCCAGAAGTAAGTTTCAACTTGAACAATGGCAGAATACAACTACTCTTCTAGCACCAAAAAGCAAGAGTTTCCACATCTCCCCAACCATTGATAAAATTTAAATAACTGCATAACTTACCATTCCCTAAGGTGAAACACTTCAAATATTCCAATATCAAGAAACATGCTAATAGAATACGTCTTCTTTGCTACCAGACACTCACCAAGAAGGCGGGGAATCTGACCCTGACTTGATTCACCATCAACAATTGACACTCCATACTTCATGACTTTCTGCTCTGACTGAACTGCAGCAGCCTGTGATAGGATAAAAAAATTCACTAATCAGAAGACAGCCATGCTACCCAGAAAAGTACTTTATAGCATGACCAATGGTGAAGTTCAAAAGAAAACAAGAAAAAAAAATTATGAAAAGGTAGCGTGAAAAGTTTCCCAACATACAAAGCTCGTGAACAAGAAAGAAACAGCTTCAAACTTTCTTGTAATGCAAGGTGATACAATTACAGAATTTCCTGATAAATCAGCCACTTCCTTTTTTGATGAAGAAAAATCAACCACTGCCTAAGAAGTATTCTGGTAATATTATGATGTATTCTCTCCATTTCAATCTGGAACTTGAATCAGTCACAATCACAACTTGTCAATAGTTGTTGAGCCAGTGCATTTGATCTAACCTAGAGGGGACTTGACTATATAAGTTGAGGAGTAAACTTGTCTTATATATCCTTCTCAAAAAAAAAAAAAAAAGTTGACTATATAAGTTGAGAGTAATAGTCTTTTATCACACTTGTGCATTCATAAATACCATTTTTTGGACACACGCGCCAAATAATGTTCCAACTATACAGGTAGACCTACCAACTAGTCCTTTTCTAAGTTCAGCCTCCAAAACTTCTCTTTTGTTTGTTCGTTAGGGAATATGCAAGATCAAAGATATCTAAGTTAGATGAAAATACTACCTTGTACATACTATTTATCACACAAACAGATCCTAGAAAAATAATGCCTATTTTCCGTTTACCCTAAATCTAACTTCTAATGAGAAGCCGTTTACCCTAAATCTAACTTCTAATGAGAAGAATCTATTTAGTGGATTATTGAATTACATTGGAGTGCGTAAGTTTTAGTGAAAATAGGCCTACACAATGACAATAGAATCTGGGAAGATAAAAATAATCCAAAAAAGGGCAGAGCGTGAAGATCATATTCATCTTCTGGGATTACATTGGGTATGTTGTTTTCTTCCCGTCTATAATTGATACTTGTGTTGGTCAGAAGTAGCAGGTACAAGGTGAAATAGTCAACTGCGCGCTAGCTGGCCCAGACAACATTGTAATTAAGAAAGATTAGGCTGACAACCTTGACTTAGTCCATGGAAACATCTAAGACTATTGTTAAATACACATAAAGGGTTACTTATAGAAAAAATACATATCAAGCGTTTGTAAAAAAAGCCTACAACCTAGTGTAACCCCACAAGTGGGGTCTGGGAGGGTAGGATATACGCTGACCTTACCCCTACCTTTGTGGGGTAGAGAAAAAGTTTCGAATAAACATCGGTTCAAAAAAGCCTAATATCAAGAAACTGAAAAGAGTAGTCTCACAAATGAGATGAGAAAACTAATCATAAATTAGTCAACTGCAACACAATTTGAGATTGTTAGTCACCCTAACTAGAATCCACCATGATTTACTAAGTCCAATTTTCATCGATTAACGTTTTCATAAAATTATGATGCAATTCCTATTAAGAAAAATCACACATACCACCAGTTCTTGAAGTAGCGACCTGAGAATATTTTCCAACAGCTGATTCTCATCTTGGACTAGCTTTGTTTGCTTCTGCAGATGACCAGAAAAGTCAATAGGCTGAATACAAGAACTCCATAGCAGTAACCTCACATTAGTAAGTGTATCTCAATCATAACTACTCAATGAAACCTAGATGAATAATTTATCACATAAGCTACTATTATGTAGCACAAAATGGGAATTCTTTATAATGAATACTACACCTGAAACAAAGAAAACAGAAAAATCTACAAATGTGTCACCATCACAATAAATAGGAAATGGCACAGTCAAATGTCAATACATTTGGGGAACACTGTCAAAGAAAAGTTATCTACTTACAACACTGGAAAAGGTCCAATTCAAAAGCAGAGAGCAAGTTCTTGTGTTGAAACTTGAACAATCCTTCACCCCAACCTCTACGCAAAGAAAAAACATAGGTTTTTTGTCAGGTAAAGCTAATGGGTTAGATGACCCTTTGGGGTGTCACAGTGGTTTGGGCTTGGGACTTCCATGTTAGAGGTCTCAAGTTCGAAACCCCTTGCCAGCGAAAGCTAGGGGTTTGCCTTCTGGGTCGAGCTCGTCGCACTGGACTTGCCTAGCGCGGGTTATCTCTCCTGTGTGGTTTGCGAGCTATTGCATAGGAGAGGGGGTTTTACCCTGTGCGCACCCAAAGGGTAGCGGCTGCGGGTTTCCCTTGTCTCAAAGTTTATTTTTAAAAAAAAAAAGACTAATGGGTTAGATGAATTTTAGCCCATATCAACATCTGGTTGACTGGTCACTTTCAGGTCTTAGTGCTTCAGAAAGGTGAATAATGTGAAGGACATGTATTAAAGTTTACTATTTGGGAGCCACTGCATGAATCTTCTTTGATATGCAACTATATTTGTATAATTTGTCTTTGTTTCTGTTATACTTTCCTAGATACCTAGATGCAAATTTGTCTTGTTTTTTGTTTTCCTTCTTATCTATACAAGCAGTCAACAAATATAGAACACATACAGATACACCTCCATAATACACTACAAGATGCATATCCACCTGTTTGCATCTACACTCATCTCCAAATAAACACACAGGTCAATGAACATACATATGTACTCCCCCTCCTTCCCAATTAGACAGTTCTATTTAGTTTGGGAAATATTGCCCAAGAGTCGAAATCATAATCTTTAAATGAATGAGGGTTAAAAGTGGAGATAAAACTAGCATATTCACCAATCAAACACACTTTTACAGTATTAGCAGGACCGAAGTACCTTTCCGAAAACTCAATAGTGAAAAAGAAGGGAGTAGCACAGAGAACACTTCCCCTTTAGGAAAATTTACACAATTTTGGAGCAAGTGCTGTGGAAAACAGAAAGTAGGACAATTTTGTATAGCTTAGTTCTTTTCTTGGAAGTAACAATCTCAGGAATTTATTTTATGTTGTTTGCTTTTTTATGAAATCAACAATTCAAAAGAAATTAGGGCACACACATAGATGAGATAAAAGGGTATATATGTGCTCAAACAAACCTGGGGTTTTATAGCTTCTTGAACAGTTAGAAGAGCGAAATCTTCAGGTGGCTCTTGGCGCAGAATAGCCTGCCTAAACAAATCCTGTAAAATGGCAAAACAAAAACTTCAAGATTTTCAATGCATAAACATGTCTGTCCCTCTCTCTGTGTGTTAAGAAGTTCCTATATGTTTTTTCCATTACAAGAGAGAACTACACATAGCTTACCATACTGAAGATTGAGTTGCTCTTTTTCTTCTTTTTTTCAAATTTCCATCAACGAGAAAGACTCTGCAGTGAGAGAGAAGGGAAACGGAGACTGGAAATGGGGGGTTTAAGGATTTGGGGGTATTTTATTGCTGCAACATTGGGTTTTCTCTTCTTGATTTCTTGAGAATTCTTGCAAAACGCGGAAGAATTTCTTGAGGATTTCTTTTTTAGTGTGTGTGTGTAACGTTCCGTTCCGGTTTATACAAAAGAAAAAATAACTTCGGACAAAATGTCAAATAATTTTATCGTTCTTTATATTTAAAACATAAGTCCATTGCCGAAAAAAGATATATGGTGAAATGGAATGTATGTACTAACTTCTTCAATATTTATATTTATTTTGGATAGTTTCTATCTTTGGTAAATGGATAAAAAAATATCTAATCAAACATTAGTAGGAAATAAATGAGAGTTTTTTTTAGTAGTTATATATTTTAGGAGATTTCAATTTGATGTTTGATAACCGCTTTGAGATTCGATTGATTCGTTGTTTTGACGGTAAGTGTTCATCAAAGACAAGATCATATTTAAAATCCGAATTCAATATTATGTTTACTTCAGCTTAAACTTTTTCAATAACGTTATAACTATTAAAAAGAAAATTAATAGAACATTATCAACTCGTAGGATGTCAAATTCTTTGCAAACAACAATCACAATAATTATCAATATTGACTCCGTAAAATATTTATTGGTCAAAATAAAATAATAGATTAAACAAAACCTCGTGACTTTTGAACCCATCCAATCCAAAAGGGATTTTGAGTTTGAGAAAAAAATTATTTAGCCAGCAATAATATAAGGGGTCTCCATTATGCAAAATGCAAATTTGGTTACACATATTTCTAATTTTGAATGGAATCTCATGGTATAGGGATTCATATGTGAATATAGTATTAATTTTAAATAGAAATAATAATTGCTTCAATAAAACATTATCTTCTAAAGTAAATTAGAGATGAGGTAGGGTGATTCCATCTCTCTGGCTCGTTTGAATCCCACAAGTGTATTGAAATTGAAGTTACATTAAAACTCATCAAAATCGACTTATTTATTCTCTTGTGGAGGAGTTTCGTAACAATTTCTTTACATCCTCATTTTAACATCTCATACTGGAACTCTTTTTGTTATGCAATTTATAAAGGACTAATTTCATTTGTATTATTTCTAGCGATTCGTATTGTTCCTAATTTGTTGATGTATAATTATTATTTACACAAAATTAATAATAATAGTGTAATTTTATAAGCGGCGTGTATATAATCTTATTTCTATCTTGTAAGGAGAAGAGATTATTTTCAATAGACCATCGACTCGGATAAAGCACATTAAAAGTCAGGTATATGTAAAGCAAATACAATAGTGAAAAAGTTGTGCTAGAAAACAATAAAGACGTGAATAATACAAACAACAACATACCAGTGAAATGTTTCCTTTGTTAGGCTATTATCGTATAGTTAGCTGTTGTTGTTGTTCGATTTTTTTCTTTTCATTTTTATTTTGATTTGATCCACTTGAGTCGGGGGCCTTTCGGAAGTATTCTTTTTACCACAATTCTCAACCTTGTTATCTCCATCTAAGATCATGTCCCAATGAGCTATAGGTGTGTTGTGTTTTATTAATGTCACACCCCGGGAGGATACCCTAGGTGTGTCCGGTACTCTAAGACTATTGCTAGTCCCCAAGCGAACCATTTGGCCTGTTCACACATTCATTCAATCAATATTCTATCAGCGGAAGACTTAACACATCAAGAAAATAACTCAACATAATAATCAAAGATAACTTATATAATAAAGCCAAAGGCCAACAATCTATATAATCTAATCAACAAGACTAGTATGAATGAAACTAACCAAAAGACAATATCATATTAACACATCAACAATCTAGTCTATGAAGCCTCTATCAACTCTCTAAGTGGTTCCAATGACTGATTCATAGATACATTAATCAAAATAAAGTAAAGGTCTAAACTCTAAAGGTAGATGATAAAAAAGTGGTATCCTTCGAAAGCATGGAGGACTTACCAATTAGTTAGAATGTGAACAGATCCTCAACGGTGCACCTGTTGATGATCTCTACAACCCGTCTCTGCATCATTAAACGATACAGGTCCAAATAGACGTCAGTATGTAGAATGTACGAGTATGTAATATGACAGAATAAAACATGCATCAAGGTAGAATAATATCAGTTCAGACATCTCAAATCAAAAAGATGGAAATTCAATCAAGATGTCATAAGTCTAAAGTAAAAGTATGGTTTAGACAGAGACCAATCATATATAATCCAATCCAATCCAGTACTTTCAAGACCTTCTCTTATCCGACGATAATCACTTATGAGCAGTGATCGTGCAATAAGCTCGTTGTTGTTGCACAACCGTCCAAACTCCAATACCTTGCCAGATGAATAGCGGCTAACTTAGAAGGTAACTCCAACTTATAATCCACACTCCCAATCCTCCTCACAATCTGGTAAGGACCAATGTATCGGGGACTAAGGTTTTCCTTATTCCCAAACCTCATGACACCCTTCACGGGTGATACTTTCAAGCATACCCAATCATTTACCTCAAACTATAAGTCTCTCCTTCTCATATCGGTATAAGATTTCTGGCGGCTTTAGGCTGTCTTCAGCCTATCTCAAATAACCTTTACTTTCTCCATAGCTTGGTAAACAAAACCAGGCCCAGCCAACTCACTTTCACCAACTTCAAACCACCCAATTGGTGATCTACATCTCTTTCAATACAAAGCTTCACAAGAAGCCATCTGAATACTTGCGTGATAGTTATTATTGTATGCAAACTCAATGAGAGGTAAGAGGTCATCCCAATTACCTTTGAATTCAAGTACACATGCCCTCAACATATCCTCTAATGTCTGAATGGTGCGTCTGCCTAACCATCTATCTGGGATGAAAGACTATACTAAGATTCACTTTGAACCCAATTCTTTCTGAAAAGATCTTCAAAACTAGGAAGTGAATCAAGTTTCTCTGTCTCAGATGATACACAAGGGAAACCCATGTAATCTAATAATTTATCGGATGTACAATTTGACATAATCATTTGCGGTGTCTATCGTCTTAACTGTCAAGAAGTGGGTTGATTTAGTCATCCTATCCATAATCACCCAAATCGAATCATGTTGCTTACGGGACCTCGACAAACTTGTAATGAAGTCCATATTGATCATCTCCCATTTTCACTCCGGAATCTCTATATTCTGAGCCAACCCACATGGACTTTGATGCTTAACTTTAACCTGTTGACAATTTGGGCACTTTGAAACAAATTCAGCAATAGTTGTCTTCATTCCACTCCACCAATAGACTTCTCTCAAGTCATGGTACATCTTCGTAGAATCGGGATGAACAGAGTATCTAGAACTATGAGCTTCATCTATAATCCTCTCTCGGACATCATCAACATTCGAAACCATAATCTATTTTGGTACCTCAACACACCATCTTCTCCTTAGGAGAAAAACTATCACTATTTGCTTATGAACAACTTCATTTAACTAAAGTAGGACAGGATCTTGATCTTACTTTTCTTTCACTTCTGCCACCAGAGATGATGTAGGCCCATTTTGAACATTAACTCCACCTTCACTAGACTCCTCACGATTGACTCCCAATCGGAATAATCTATGTACTTCTTTGGTCAATTCATTTTTTCCTTCCTCAATATGGCAGTGCTACCTATAGACAACCTGCTAAGAGTATCAGCAACAATATTAGCTTTACCTGGATAATAGAGAATACTCATGTCATAATCTTATTGCTCAATTTATCTCATCTGCCTCAGGTTGAGCTCTTTCTGACTAAAGATGTATTGCAAACTCTTATAATCAGTAAACACATCAACGTGTACTCCATATAAATAGTGGCACCAAATTTTAAAAGCAAATACCACAGCTCTATCAGCTCAAGATCATAGGTTGGATAATTACTCTCATGAACTTTTAGCTGTCTGGAAGCATAAGCTATCACTTTCCCCATTTGCATCAACACACAACACAATCCAACTCTAGACGCATCACAATAGATCACAAAGTCCTCTATTCCATCGGGCAAAGTCAAAACATGAGTAGTGGTTAGTTTGGTCTTCAATTTCTAAAAACTTTCTTCACAAGCATCGGACCATTAGAACTTAGCCTTCTCTGGGTCAGCTTAGTCAATGGGGATTATATGGATGAGAATCCCTCGACAAATCTGTGGTAGTAGCCAGCCAAAACCTAGAAACTCCTGATAACAATTGGAGAGTTGGGTCTGGGTCAATTCTTTACTACCTCAATATTCTGGGTGTCAACCTGAATACCATCTCCAGCTATTATATGACCCAAGACAAGTTAGAACTCGCACCTGGAGAACTTTGCATACAATTCCTTGTCTTTCGGAGTTTGGAGGACAACTTTAAGGTGATAGGCATGCTCTTCCTCATTCTTGGAGTAGACTAGAATATCAATAACAAAGACAATCACAAACATATCAAGATATGGCTTAAATATCCGATTCATGAGATTCATAAAGGTTGCAGGTGCATTAATCAATCCAAAGGACATTACCAAGAACTCAAAATGGCCATAACGGGTCCGAAAGACGGTTTTCGGTATATCACATTCTCTCACTTTCAACTAATGGTAACTGATATAAAGTCTATCTTTGAAAAACAGGAGACACCCTAAAGTTGATCAAAAAATCATCTATCATGAGGAGAGGATACTTGTTCTTTATTGTGATCTTGTTCAGTTGTCGATAATCAATGCACATTCTAAGGGATCCATCTTTCTTTCGCACGAATAGGACAAGAGCCCCAAGCCTTTATCTAGCAAATCTTTCAACTGCTCTTTCAATTCTTTCAACTCAACAAGAGTCATTGTATAAGGCGGGATAGAGATAAGCTGTATATAGGGAAGAACATCGATCCCAAAGTCGATCTATCTATCAGGAGGGACTCTAGGCAAATCCTCAAGAAACACTTGAGAAAACTCATTCATAATCGAAATCGACTCAAGAGTGGGAGACTCAACATATCATCCTTGACTCTAATAATGTGATGAATACACCCTTTAGAGATCAAATTTCTGGCCTTAAGATAGAAAAATAAATTTACCCTTAGGCACAACAGGAATACTACTCCATTCTAATACAGGTTCATTCGGGAATCTAAACTGAACAATCCGAAACCTATAATCAACAAAGTGTCACCCGAATCCACCAAAGTATAACAATAATGAAAAAAGACTCGAAGCATATAAGTGACAATATCTGTCGAGTTCTTTTGATCTTAGTGACTATCCACGACATACGAACGGTTTGAACCCCCGTTTGTACCAAAAGTAGCACCCCTATGATTTCCTGAACTGGTGGTGCTGGAGCAGAGGATTGAGCCTTGCTGGCCCATCTCGGACACACTCTTTGAAAGTGACCCACTTAGCCACATTTAAAGCATTTATTCCCTCCCTCACGACATTCTCCTAAGTGAAGTTTGCCATACTTGCCACATGGGCGAGAATCCGTGGCTTGAAGTTTTGGGACCCTTGTTCATTTTTTATCTTGGGTGCAGGCGCACTAGCAGATGATGGAGCTGTCTCAGTTGGCCTTATCTAAAAACAGCTCCCAATCTCATTACCTCTCTTACTAACTTCATGGTTGGATGTCTTAGCCCTCTTACGCCTAAACTTTTCCCTGTCCTGCAACTTTTCCTCCTATATCTACTGCATTTAAGTCATCAACCTATCAATATCCATGTCTTCAATCTGCATTGCTCTCCTTCCTTCTTTCTTTGTCGAACGATCCAGTCTAGGCACATAACTCATCATACTCTTTATATCAGCAACTATCTCAGAGCATAACGGGATAGTTGTGTGAATTTGAGATTATATCTTATATAGTCATAGAGCCCTATTTTAAATTTTAAAACTCTCTTACCTTAGCCTCTCTCAGCTCCCTCGGAAAGAAATGCCCCGAGAAAGCTTTCTTAAATACTACCCAACTCAGAACTAGCGATCTCTCTCCTCTAGCTTTCCTCCACTGGTCAAACCACAGTTTGGTAATACCCTTGAGTTGGTAGGCAGTCAACTTAACCTGCTCAGCATCAATCACATGCTAACCTGGAACACTTTTTGAAGCTCATCTATATAATTCTTTGGATCCTCATTTGGTGTAGACCCTATGAACTCATGCAGGTTTATCCTCAAGAACTCACAGATTCTGGATGTGTTTGGAGTATCTTGTCTACTTGCTCTCTGCCTAGCCACTGGAGTTGTCACTATCTGTGCCAAGGTTTGGATGGCCTGGCAAAGCTCAACATTGGTAATATCGGCTTGTGGGGGCTGCTCTGTAGGCACAGGTACTTCTTGTCCCTTAGGCACTTGCTGTTCCAACTGATCAACATTTTATCTGGCAGGGCGTCCTCTACCCCTAACTAGTTTGGTAGCTCTTCTTGAAGGCATGATTTGAAATCAAAACGTGAACACATGAATTAGAAGTGAACTTTCATAAAGTTAAACTAGATCGCACGAACTCAGAATGTGAAGGAAGTGAAATAATTTCTAATATCCTATAGCTTTCTGATTATAAGTGTGGTGCACAACGCACACAAAAGCAAGACTCTACTAGATACGGCTTCATAGACTCCCTAAAACTCTTGCACTCTGTATTCTGATACCAAGTTTGTCACGCCTCGGAAGAGTACCTTGGGCGTGGCCGGCACTCAGAGACTATTGCTAGTCCCTAGGCGAACCATTTAGTCTGTTCACACATTCATTCAATCAACATTCTATCAGCGGAAGACTTAACTCATTAAGAAAATAACTCAACATGATAATCAAAGATAACTTATAGAATAAGGACAAAGGCCAACAATCTATCTAATCCAATTAACAAGACTAGTATGAATGAAACTAGCCAAAAGACAATATCCTATTAACACATCAACAATCTAGTCTATGAAGCCTCTATCAACTGTTTAAGTGGTGCCAATGACAGGTTCATGATTGCTTTAATCAAAATAAAAGTAAAAGTCTAAACTCTAAAGCTAGATGATAAAATAGTGGTGTCCTCTGAAAGCAGGGAGGACTTACTAATCAGCTGGAATGTGAACAGATCCTCAACGGTGCGCATGTTAATGATCTTTAGAACCTGTTTCTGCATCATTAAACGATGCAGGTCCAATTGGACGTCAGTATGTGGAATGTACAAGTATGTAATATGGTAGAATGAAATATGTAACACCCCAATTTATTTTTAAGAATTATTTTTTTATTTTTTTAAGTTATGTTTTTGGATGATCTGACTTCAGGAGGACATAACCCTATCAAAATTTGAAAATTTGGGAAAACCCATAAAATGAAAGTTATAGATAATTGAAATACCTTTCTAACCATAGGTCATGGGCTTATATATATGACATCGGAATAAAATGTTATGAATATTGTAAGGCAGAAGGGTCAAGATGGGCAGAAAGTTTGGCCCAACCCGATTCCAAGTCGGGTCAGCCCATATTTCTTACCATGTAAGAGATAAGTTCAGTCTTATCTCTTTCCTTTCATTCAATATACTTCCAGAACACCATATATATATATATATATATATATATATATATATATATATATATATATATATATATATATATATATATATATATAGATATATATAGAGAGAATTAAAAGCCATTTTTGACCCAAATTTGAGTCTCGATTTCCGAAGCTCGTGAAGAGAAAAACGTTGCACGTTGCGTTGTCTTCATTTTGAGCTAAAAATCAGAGAAGAAGGAGTGTATTAAGGTGGTTGACTTATACTTAATGGTAAGATTAAGGTGTTGTTTTTCCTTATTATCAAGCTTGTTTAGAAATTTAACGGATTAGAACGGAGAAAATAGTGTTATAAACTTGTTTGTTGCTTTGTTGGAATTTATGGATTAGGGGATGTTTTGGTTTGATTAAATGGGTGGAATTAGTTAAGCTATGAAGTAGAATGATTGTTTATATTGTTGTTGATGTTCTTGATAAGTTGTTGTCGAAATTGGGGGAATAAACTTTGCTTGCAAACCCGTTTTTGGTTGGGACTACTGTTAGTAATTGTAGTATAACTCCTTGTGTAAAACTTAGTTTTGAGTGATTCAAGATATTTTGGAAATCTATTTCATAGGGCTATAACTTTTATTTAGTATCCAAAATCCAGTTTTGCTTTTATTGACTCGAAAAAGGGTGATGAAGTATAGGGGAGGTGCTGCCCAGATTTTGGTCTAAAAATCCTACATGGACTGCTGTGGGTATTTTGAGCATATCTTGTTGTACATAATTTCTATAGGGGTGATTCAAAGTTGTATATGACCCTAAGACATATATCTATAACTTTTTTTGAGGACACAAAGCCTAATTCTCCCATTTACCCCTTCGAAACTGAGCAGCAATACAAGACAGTAGTGCTGCCCAGAATTTCCGTTTTGATACTTTAGGTTGATTTTCAGTGATTTTATGTTTAGTTTCGATATGCTGGAACTTTTAAACTTAAGTAGATATTTGATTGTGTATTTAAGGTGTATATTCTCTTATACAAGCTAAGAGGAACTGTTTGACGTAGTGGATTTTGGTTGATCTATGACATAGAGAAATTGAACTCCTCGAGTGGTGGTAGAACTTGTTGTGTGCTAAAACGCCAAGGTTCGTGTATAAACTTGAACTTGAAATATTTTATTTTTCTAAAATTTGAAGTATTTTGTTGGGTTGTTTCCTTACTCCTTGTTTTATATTTTGGTATGACTATTATCTCAAGTATTGTAAAACTTTCGCTGAATCGCCCACTTGTACGAATTGCTTGATCATTTTGCATTCTTGTTGGGAATTTGTCCTTCTTGTTACGGTGACTTGTCATCGATATTGGCATGCCTCTCGATTCAGATCTTGCCCATCTTGACTTTGGATTTACATTTTGTCTTGACGATGGATTTTCGTCCATTTTTTAGTACGAGTGAAAAGCCACTTTCAACATGGTCTTTGATCTTCTTGATATTGGGTGACGACCCTTCTTGATATGGACACTTCTTGATTTCGGGGCTTCGGTCCGTCTTGATATTGATTATGCTTAGTGTGAAGGCATGACGTACATATGGGGTGAAATTGATTATTTGACTACTCTTTTGAATTGAATTATAAGCATCCTTGGTACTTAAGCCTTTGAATATTAGTATTGATATTTTGAAACTCTCCAAGATTTGTATTCGATACTTGATATACTTGTTCACTTGGATTTAATGCTACCTTATTGAACCGCTTATGATGAAAAAGGAAATTTGAGAATTTTTAATGGCTCTAAGTCCAAAGGTTATACACCACTAAGCTTTATGCTTAGCGATAGTTGTTTCCTATCGTAGGTGATGTGCGAGACGAGATATGAAGATGGCCATGTGGAGTAGACTTTTTGGGAGCTCTTTTGAAGATCACATATGCATATACATCTAGTTTTTGTATATTATTTTGGGGACTTGTACATGATACATGTGTGACACTTATGTACGAAATTTTGAAGGCTTGTAACTTGAACCAAGTGACTAATTTTGTTATTTTAGAGTGTGCTTTTAACTCAAGTTATGCAATGTACTAGGTTATATTTTGACTTGTCATTATGCACGAAGGAAGATAATATTTTTGTGATAATTACTTATTTGAAGTTTTGTGTATTTTATGGACCTGCAGTATTATTGAATTGTAAATCATTTTTTTTAAATAAAACTCCTATATCGTATTTCAATAAGTTTTTTTAGGGTAAAATAATAGTAATAATTAGCTTTTGTTTCGTAAGTGGTATTCTCCTAAAAGGGGATGCTACAAAATATGCATCAAGGTAGAATAATATCAGTTCAGACATCTCAAATCAGAAAGATGGGAACTCAATCAAGATGTCATAAGTCTAAAGCAAGAGTATGGTTTAGACAGAGACCAATGATATACAATCCAATCCAATCTGATCAGAGTACTATCAAGACCTTCTTTTATCCGACAACAATCACTTATAACTCAGTAATCGTACAACAAGCTCGTTGTTGTTGCCATAACCGTCCAATACCTTGCCAGGGTAAAGGCCGAATCAACCAATCATGGATCTAATAATCAATCAAGTTCTATCATATTAGGACAATAAAATAGGGAAATATCCGAAATAACGAATCAATCCTCTCATACCTTTGGCGACGTAGTTATTGAGTTCGAGTTATTACTTACTCTTACCCAATTCGGTGCTCGATACTCCTCCTAAGACTCAGTGCTCATAAGACAATTAATCCCAATCAAACCAATCAATGAGTTTCATATGGACTTTTGTCAGTTCATCAGTTCTGTTCAATTAATCCTTTTAACCAATCAATTATCTAATCATTACCAGTCATTTAAGAGTAGTTGGAACAATCATTTATGACAGCATTCAGTTGAGACCATTCAATTGGGTTCAATTATGAAGATGGAAAGGGCAATCAAGTTTCATTAAGACTATCACCATGCTTACATCCCAATCACAATCATGTATTCACAAGTTCAAAGCCCTAGACTCAATCCTTAGACATATACATCTAATATTAGTCAAAATACTATTAGGGTTTATGAAATAAGTAGTTTAAATCATTTGTCTAAGAAACAAGTTTGTAGAAAACATCAATTACGCAATATAATGTAAAATATGTTAAATTTAAGGAAATTCTCAAGAAACACATTCATGGGGACTCAATTCATTCACAAATCAACCTATCACAGTCATAAAGCACATGAAAGAACAAGGTACATGCTTTAGTTTAGCCTTATATACCTGAGATGAAGACAGACAATCAAACTGATAAGATTTTGGCTTGAAATCCTTGAACCCTAGCCTTTTATCCTCTCCTTAGCCCTAATTTCCTTATCTTGAATGTGTAAAAAGTCTGAGGATTGAGTTTAGAAACCCATATAAGGTTAAAAACAACCTATATCAGTCATGAGTTAAGTATAGGAGGGGTGGAAAAAAGACGAAAATGCCCCTCACTGAAATTGAAATACGTACAAAAAAATACACATAAATCGCATTTGTCAAATGTGATGTATGTACAAAAGTCGCGCAACACATAAAACGCACTTGGCCTAGGTGGGGTCGCGCACTCCTCTAGTTAGACTGCTTTTGCCCCGAAAATTACCTTCTGACCCGATTGACCTAAAATTCAACCAATATCACCTTACCACATATTTTCCTCCCTCGATCAATATTCCGACCTCAAATTGACCAAAAAAATAGAGATGGTACGTTATGCGAGCGCACTATCCTCTAGGGATATTTTGATAATTTTTGAAGTATAAGGATTTAAATCACATTCCTCGAGACTTCTTAAGTCTTTTCTACCTCTTTACATACACATGCACCTAAGGCATCTCACACTTCCTTTTTATATGCATGAACTATTTTTTATAAAATATTTGGACCCTACTATATAAAATTTAATTTTAAGGCTTGTAATATGATCTTATCCCACAAAGACACTAATCATGTGAGCTTGATCCGTTTCATCCTCCCACTTTAATACAATATGTAACATTAACAATGTGTCAATAACCCCATTTTGTTTTGATCTAGTTTTATGTTTAAGAATTAATTTTATTCGTAGTATTCCACCCTACAATTCACCGAGATAATCTTTTTCCATCAAAATTTTTAGGGATCATTTGATAAAGTGTATTAAAAAAAATATATGTCTTAATTTATGTAGTTTTAATATCTTATTTGGTACATCTTTTCAAAATATGTATAACTAATCCAACCATCCAAGTATTAGTTATATGTTTTATTTGGTATAGGTACGTATAACTAATACATGAAAATTTAGGGTATTGATAATGCAAAGAATTATAATGCATGCAATAGCACGATTAAAGAAACAATTACCCATCAAAATCTTTTACACCTCCTTTTCACCATATTTGTGGAGGATATTTGTATAAACAATTTTTTTTAAAATTATATAATGCATTTTATTTTTAATACACCAAATCATACACTTTATTTGGTATTATTAAGATTTAAGGTATGCATAACTAATATATAAAAAATCATGATATTAATAATGCAAAAAATTTTAATGCATGCATTAGCATAATTAAAGAAATAATTGCTCATCAAAACCTTTTACACCTTCTTTTCACCATATTTGTGGAGAGTATTTTTATAAACAATTTTTTTTATAAAATAAAGCAATGCATATTCATTTTAATACACCAAACCACATTACATAAAAAATAAATTTCAATATATTTAATACAAGCATAACTACATTATATTCAATACTATTTTTATATACATTACCAAACACAACCTCTTATTCATTATCATCTTATACCCCAAATAGTAAAATTGAGAGATTTTAATAATTTTCACCCTGTTAATTTTGACATTAAATTAGCTCGACTCGGATTCAACCCGGTCAAAATTCCCCAAAATCGAAGTCTGCTCTAGAACCCTTATTTTCTCCCCATACTCGGCCCCGTTTCTTCATTGAGGTATTTTTCTTATATTCATCTGTATTTATTACAAGTTGATTTTGAATTCATATTCGAATAATTCTGGGTGTTAATTTGCAGCATCTGACTACAATGTTTAAGAACACGTTCCAATCGGGATTTCTTTCCATTTTGTACAGCCTTGGGTATGTAATCTTTGTCTGTTATTGCTAAGTTTTGCAATTTTGACTCCTCTACTTGTATTAAAGATTAGTTTTTTCTGTTTCCCCCAGGAGCAAGCCTCTGCAGATTTGGGATAAAGAAGGTAATTTAAGCTAATATTTGCGTTGCACTAATTTTGTCAGAGAATCAGTGATAGGATTCATGTATGAGCATTTTTCTTTGTGGGTTTGTGTTGACTTGGTGGTTTTGGTTTTTTCTATGGGGACTTATTACTTTATAATTTTTTCCCTCTTTCATGCATAAGCAGATTTTTTTCGTTTTGAGATATAAATGGTTACTTGTTTAGAATCATCTCTGTAGCGTAATTTGTTGATGCGGAGTAGCTTTATTAGAGCATTCAAGAGAGAGTGACAAATACTGGAATCAGTTGTATTGTTGATATGATGTGGTGATTGTTCTGTTGTTTGATTGCTGAATCCTCAAATTCTTCTCGATATGAGAGCCTTAATTTTTTGCTTTACTTAAAAGAACTCATTGTTAGATGATCAGTATTTAAATTCACCGGGCAATTAATTTGTCCCTAAATCATATTAGTATTGTAGAGATTTTGTGATTTGTTTCTCATTGCAGGAAGTTTGACATACTTGAAGAGTTAACTTTATCTTGGTTTCACCCTATGTTAACTTTTTAATTCTTAATCTTTCTCTACATCGTTCTCGCTATTATGGAACATTCTCCTATCCGGCTATCCTGTTCATTCCATATGCTCCAAAGTAGACATGATTGTGCCGTATTCCATGTTGCTCTCCTTTCATTTGCAATCTTCTACAATCTTCATCGCGTGATTGCTTTCTCTATTGTCCTTGGTAACATCCACTAGATATTAAGCAATGAGACTACACGATCCCACAGTTACCAAACTAACCTACAATACAATGCAACAAGAGATGATTAGTAGCTCTCTAGATTCTTTGCACGTGCCTGATATAACACCAACTCACAAATATCCTCAGTTGAAATAGAATCCCGCTTTGCAATTGAAAGAGAGCTACTTTCTTCAGAGATTTCCTTTTCCAAATTTTAACACCTCCATCCTATCTCTCCTTCCTGACAATTCAAATAGAAAGGTTTTACTGAAAGCATTATGCTTACCTCTTCCTCTTTATTCCCTGTGTGCAGTTGTCGATGGACATGTCAAACGGCTGCAAGATGAAGATATCCAATCCAATGTCCTTGAAATTATTGGGTCGAATGTCCAGCAAGCATACATAACGTGTCCTGCAGATCCTAATGCAACTCTTGGAATAAAGCTGCCCTTCTTAGTCATGATAGTGAAGAATGTGAAGAAGTACTTCACATTTGAAATTCAGGTTTTAGATGATAAAAATGTCCGGAGAAGATTTCGAGCTTCTAATTATCAAGTCTGTAAGTCTTTCCAGGATATATAGATTTGTTGCTATGACTTCGTTGTGTCATAATTTGGATATCTTTTTATACATGTAGTCTTCCCAATATATGTCATTAGTTTAAGAAAGCTGCTGAGTGCTGTCTATTTATGATAATTGATAAGCTTAGCATTTGAAAGGAGCTGTAGTTGAGTGTAATGATCTTTCATTTAATCAATGTTAATTTGTTTATGAGCAAAATCCAATTTCTTTTTTACTTGTTAGATGGAGTCCATGATATGAACAGAGTCTTGCTCTTTTTGGTAAGAGCTTGTGTTTGACAGCATTTTTCTGGACTTATAACAGTAGTATTATCATATGTCAAACTTTTCTATGGTTCTTGTTATATGGATTAAGGATTCTCCTACTAAACTCTGAATGGATAACAGTAGTATTATCATATGTCAAACTTTTCTATAGTTCTTGTTATATGGATTAAGGGTTCTCCTAATAAACTCTGAATGGATACATTAATTTAAATAAATTGTGACGAGGAGAAAGTTAGAGACCTGTGAAGTGTCAAAAAAGATAGGAGAATATCTCTGTTCCAGACTAAAATGTCGGAAGTAGCAGTTGCTACATTTAAATGAGGTATAATGTAAATGCCTAATATAAATTCTCTAGCTGTTGCTACATTTCCTGCTTTGTTTGGATGTGGACCTCTTCTCCACAACTGTTGTTTGGAGCATATCTCATATGACAGGTTGCTGTTTTTGTGGCATAGAACAATGTGCTTTATGTAAAAGCTGAATTGGTGAGGATTAGATAATTAGTTGCAGCATAAGCGAGAAATAAAAGTGCTACGATTTTTTTTTTGTCATTCTTTGACCTTGAGATATTGCACTTCATGTAATCTTTTGACAACTTGTGTTAATGCTTATTTACTAGATTCCATGAATGCTGGAGTTTGAAACTTTCACCTGTATGTTGCAGGCGGTCACCCGAGTGAAACCCTATATTTGCACTATGCCCTTGAGATTGGATGAAGGATGGAATCAAATCCAGTTGAACCTTTCTGATTTGACCAGACGAGCTTATGGAACCAACTATGTTGAAACACTGCGAGTTCAGGTTCATGCAAATTGCAGGCTAAGGAGGATATACTTTTCTGACCGTCTGTATTCAGAGGAGGAACTCCCACCAGAATTCAAACTTTACCTTCCAATGCAGGTGAAAGATACTCAAGACTTGCTTTGATTGTAGTGTTGGGACGTCATTTCGATTTTTTTCCTTTTCTTAAGCCTAATGTTCTTCTTTTTAATTTTGTTGACTGTAGAAATCTTGAGAATCTTCTCTTAATACCAGCAGACTAGGCACTTTGGTCGTCGACATTCGCCTGCAGGCTGGTATATTAATCATGGAGTGAAACATTTTGATCTTGGAAGCGTTGATTGCTCTTGGTGGTAATTCAGTTAGTATGTTGTGCAGAGCGAGCACCTGAGTTTATGTTACTTGAGTAGTTTGTTAAAGAAGACTTGGTGTAATTGCAGGTGCATCAGTTGACGCTGTTAAAAAGTATTTAGAAACTTGCTGGACGTTACTATATCTTTAACATCTCAATAATTTGTCTTTCACATAATTACAATTATTAACTGATCTAATAATGACTTGGGTATTCTCAAACGTGATTTAGAGCCCGTTTGGATTGGCTTTAAGTTGGTCAAAACCAACTTAAAGTCCCTTTTCAGCTTTTGGACGTGTTTGTCTAATGCTAACTTTAAGCCAGAAAGTTCTTAAAGTCAGTCAAAAATGAAAAGTTAGGATTCCTAATTTTTTTTTTCTAAGTGCTTAAAGTCATTTTCTTTGACCATGAAAATTACTTTTATATTCATTATATTTTAATTAAATTCTCAAACTATCCTTTTTATTCTTTTAACCCTAAAATTCACATAATTTTTTTTCATTTAAGCACTTTTATCCAAACACTCAACTGCTTATTTATAAAAATAACTTTCAGGACTTTAAAGTTCTAAAAACACTTCATACATAAAAGTTATCTTTTTTAAGCCAATCCAAACGGACTCTTAATAGAAAATATATCTAGTATTAACGAACATTCGAAAGTATTACCACTTCAAGTTCTTATGGTCCTGCAGTTAGTTCTTGAAAGTTCTTCCACTATGTTCATGTTACTTGAATTGCCTTGTGAAGTTAGGTATAACGTTCAATTTTCAAATAAACATGGGTAACATGATAAGTGTCGTAATTTCACAACTTTGGTATTATAACAAACTATATATCTATGTTGAAAAGTGCCGATACATGAATAGGCTTCTATCATGTCTTGAATAACTATGTTTGTAGTGATATGTTTCTTTCAGTAGGATGTATCTTATTGCTAAAATTGAATACTTAAAATTCTAACAGATTCTACAATATAATCAATTATCATTATTTTTTCAAATAGTATTGTAGGAAATATTTTATGTTTTTATATTGGGTCTAATATTTAGTTGGATTAAATAATTAATAAGTATATTATTTAAAAAAAAGGAGAAGTTTAATGTGACATGTCACCGATTATGAGGGGAGAATTTTTTTATTGTGTCAAGTATATTTTGAAGAAAATGATAATAATTAAGTGATTTTGTAATCTTAAAAAATAAAAATAATTTTATTAGGCAATTTCTGAGTGGCCATTCAAAGAATTTACTCATTCTTTTAGATCTAAGAGTTTGTTTGATGTTTTTCAGAAGAAAATATTTTCATATAAGTAAAAGAATATTTTATTACTTCTAGTTGTGATCATTATCTTTCCAGACACGAACAAGAACATTCAAAAAAATAAAATAAGGAAGTGCAACATGTTTTTCTCATTAATATTATTTTGAATCGTTGAGGTTAGGGTTCTTTTCATAAAAATAATTCGAAGAAAAAATAACGTGGAGAGAGAAACAACTGAAAAATAGGTTAAAAGTTTAATTTCAAGGAGACATGAGTTCCGTTAATATAAACCTTAGTTATTTGTATAAAAAAATAGACAAAGACCAAACCTAATAAGTTTTTGAATAACTAAAATTGATAAGTGTATAATTAAAAGATTAAAAACGATAAATATACAATTAAAGGACGACCAAACTTAATAGATTTCCGATAAATATGTAGTTAAATGATAAAACAGTCACGTGATTGGAGGCAAAACTTTAAATATTCCGAAATTAGCTCTACCGACTTTGCCTATTATATAATTGACATGTGTAAGGAATTGATTTACGGCCTTGCATACATAATCTACGCTTCTTTCGTTTGTGGCTCACAATCCTTTGGTTTTGGGATTTGAGGCTATTATTCGCTCTCATCTAAATCTCACACCTCATTGGTCCACGTTCCACATCCTTCTTCCAATTTTGCCCCTCTAAACAAGCCAACTTGCTAAATGCTTGGTGGGGGCATGGAAATTATATTCCATGAATTTATGCTTTTTATTATGAATTTACTAAATACACCTTATATTCTTATTTTCTTTTGCTTATGCAAGGGTATTATAGTCTTTTCACTAGAAGCTCGCAAGGGTATTTTCGTCTTTTCACTAGAAGCTTTCGTTTTCATGGACAGAAATAATTGTGATAACAATAAAAAAAAGTGGATAAATTTATAGCCGTGGCAATTTACAATACTACTGCCGCTTCTGTATCAAGTAGTAGCTGTGAGCTGCTAATATTGTAAAAAAAAGGAAAAAATATATATATACACACTACCAAGTCCCAAAGGTTTCTACTTTTCAACACACAATTTTCTCCCAAGCCAAACAAGAAAAATCTTATCTTTATTTTCCCTTGCTTTCTCCTCCATTTTTGGCTATTTTGGGAAAGTTTTCTTCCTCATTTTCTTGCAATTTCCTCAAGGGTAAGTTTTCTTTTTTGTTTTTGTTTTCAACTTTACGTGTGTGATTTTGCTGTTTGAGTAGGTGAATATGGGTTTGTTGTGTTGTTCATGTCAATTCTTGAGCTGTTTTTAGTGCTTTTGAAGTTTTATGTGTAATTTTGCTGGTTGAAGTTTTGTGTATTTTGTTTTTTGTTCATAAATTTAGAGAAAAGGTTTTGTTTTCAAGAAAAAGAAGAACAAAGACTTTACCTTGGGGTTTGATCTGCTTATGAGTTTGTTCTATCATAATTTATGGTTGAGATAAGTTGATCACTTCTGTTTTATCTCATCTTTTTTGATGTTATTAGAACTTTATGAGCTGCACTGAATTATTTTCTTTCTTCTTTTTCTGAAATTTAAAGTTCCTACCATCTTTTTTTGGCTAGAATATCTGGATGAAAGTCTAGATCTTAAATTTACAACTACTTGTAATTGAAATTTGAGATGAGAATTTCTCTCTGTCTGTTTTAAATATTAGAATAGAGTCGAGTTGACAGCATCCTTTTTTTTCTCATTGGGGGTAAGGGGAGGGGAAATGGGGTAGGAGACTACAAGGTGGAGAATCAAACCTCACCAACCAAAGGGAAAGTTGTTGTCAACTAACTTTGATAATTTAGATAGTTAACCAACTGAGCTACTGAAATTCTCGAATTGACAGTATCAGTTGCTTGGGAAATACAAAAAACTAGGGGAAATAAGATGATTATCTTTGTGGTTAGTTGTGTTAAGATTTATGTGGACTTGGTGTATGTTGAACTTGCATTTATCTACAGCTGAGAAATGTGATGAGTAACTTCTATCAAGCTTGGGGGGATCATTAAGCTTTCTCAGTTGCGTTCTATCTTGATTTCTCAAATTTTACCATGATTACTGTTCTACCAGGTTAATCTTATGGAGTGGTTTGATGGCATTGATGATGGTGATCTTCTTGATCCTAAAAGAGTAGATGGTTTTTCACCATCTTCTGATAGATGGCCACAGTGGGACTCAACACCGTTTGGGAGTTTCAAGTCAGAAATGAAAAGGAACAATATAAGGTCATATGTTGGAGCTGAGGATTGTAAAGTGACCGGGAATGGCCTATCTAATGACGTTGACATGAACTTTGGAATTCATGAGGAGCCTTTTGATAATCCAGCTAGCCAATCTTCATGCTGTGACATGGACCAATGGTCTTCATATCCACCTGAGCAGCTGGAATTTCATCTTGATAACTTGACCTCAATCGATCAGTTGGATGATGTGTTCCTGTAAAGCTCTTAACTCTGTTGAATTTTATTTGGTTTCATTCTGTTTTATTGAATTATTTGATACATAGATGTGGAGTTGGACGGAAGAATCTATCATTTTTCCCAAATAACTGATTGAGTTCTTATATTCCATTATGCAGAAGTTCCTTACTCGAAGACTCTCCAACTGGAATTGATGCGTGTGATGATTCATCTGAATTATCAACAGATTCCCGTTGTAGCATGCTGCTGGATGATGATCAAGTAAGAGATATGACAAGCAACGGTTGTGCTGGTACTGCCAAACATTTCTCTGACCATGCTTTTACTTCACCAGTGAATTGGGAGAGTCGAGAAGTTAACAATTCTTATTTGCTGAAAAAGGTGATGCTTTTGTTCATTTCATGTAACAACTCCAATATGTGAAGCTGGAGTTGAATCATCAACCCCAGAAGAACTTAAAAGACTTCACTGCATCTATATTATGTCATCTGAGAGCTCTAGAGGGACTGGCCCAATGTAGATAAAAGAGTCTCAGTTCATTATGATGTCTTACGCGAAAGGATTCTTGGCTCACTTGGAGTTTTAAATTTGCATTGAGGCAGAAGCAGGGAACAATCCAGGTTACGTCTCATGCTTTCAGTGGAAGGCAATTTTGGGAATATTCCACTTGCATTCAAGCAGGGGCAAACCTTTCATGATTTTTGAGGGTTGAACTAAAATTTGAAGGTAAAAAAGCAGAATTATCTCAAAATCTCTAGAAGAACACAAATTTGAAATTTCTCTTTCCTGGGGAATTGAGCTTGAAGCAGCTGCCCCTCGTTTTGACCTATGGAGTTCCATCCCTACATTAAAGACCGCTTGTAACAGTGTCGAATAGTTCAAACCTCATGTCTGTGGGTCACTTTATTTTGGATATCAAGGGAACTACGAGCAGAATAATGTTTGAACATGTTTGCTTGTAAATTGTTTCAATTTTCAAGTATTATTTGAACTGTACATTTGTCATAAAAAAAACAAATCCAATAGTGCTTTAGTTCAATATGCGAATCTCTGAGGAATAATAGAAAAAATCTAGGTGGTGGTTGTGTTGAATCCATCTTTCTTATATATATCATCCTTTTGAAGGCAAAAATCTTTCAAGTCGAGATCATTTCTGTGTGAGTTTACGAGTCATCTCCAAGTGATTTAACTTTTTTAGCTTTTAGTTTCTGTTAGCTGATAGAACAGTGAAGTATATGATCACACAACTGCTGTTGTTGAACTCAAATGACTATCTAAGTTCACTTTGGGGCTGCTGCTTCTCCTTTTTTTAATTTTTTTTTTTGGTGTTGGTGCGTTTGTGGGAAGGGAGGGAAGTTTGGTCTAGTTTTGAGTATAGTCTTTGTGTCCTCTATTTTATTTCGTAGGAGGTCAGGTGTAGGTGCAGATAAAGGAGGAGACTACTACTTGTTTTTGGGTTTTGGTTTCATGGGAAGATGTTGAGAAGGCATGTGGAGGATATCATAAAGGAACTAGGCAGTTGTGTGTACATATTTTGGATCTTTATCTGATGGTTAGCAGAAACATATGCATACACGTTTATTCTCATACATCATTCATTTCATGTTTATCTGTATGTTGTTGTTATAAGCTTCGCCTATCCGGGTTCTGAAGTCTAAATCTTTGAAATTTTATTCTCAGGCACTACAAGCAGAGGTTGCCGTAAATTTGGAGCATGATAAAGGAGATAATAGAGTGAGTGATGAGGATATATCCATGGAGGAATCTGTCCTACAGCACCTCGAAAATCTCACATCTCAGGTAGTGAAGGTTTTAAGTTTTGGGCTTACCATTGGATTTTTGCGGTGAAATGGCCATATTTACTGAATTTGTGCTCTGTCTTAATACCAACAGCTGACAGAGGAAACCAGAATCTGCTTCCGGGATTCTCTATATCGTCTTGCAGATAATTCAAAACACGATGCATGTCAGAGTAGGAATGCTATGCCAGATCAAGATTCTACGTGGTTAGTGTGCATGCTCAATTACTTTCATTGTTGGACTAGAGTCTAGAACTTGTTAGTGAGTTGTTACACATGATTAGGGAGACTATAACAGATGTATTTCTGTAGGCTCTGCCTGGTTGAGGATCATTAGAGGAATTATATCTTAATTTTGTGAAAGCTTTCATTATTTCTTGTACTTCCTATGCTCAAAATTTTGTAAAAGCTTTCATTGTTGTGTACTTTCTATGCTCAAAATTTCACTGTTGTTGATTGGAACGAAAAAGATAAATGGAAAAAACAAGTTCATTTGAAGCTGAAAATACACACCAAATAATTCAGAGGGAAAATGCAATATGAAACTCTTGTCCTCCTTAGATGAAGGAGAGTACTGGTATTCCTGTATTAATGTCCATATTTTCTCATACTGGAAAAAATTATCAGGTTCAGCAAAGAAGAGAACAGAGAATTGCAGACGAATGCCATTGACAGAACTGTTGCCAACTTTTTGTTCAGCAATGTTGAGTTTGGTGCTTCTGAAGGCTCATCATTGGACTTTACTGAAGCCACCAACATAAGACGGCATTCAGGAGGTGGTATGTTGTGGAATATCTCACCAGGTTCCCCCGGTTGTGATGCCCCTACTTTTAACGGATAAACAATGCACTCCACTCTGCTTACACTTTTTTTGAAGTGGAACTGTGATGGGCACTACTCTGCATCCTAGTTCTTATATTTCGTTCAACAAATCATAGCATGGTCGTCTTGCATTGTCTTGCCTGACCTGATCCAGCTAAGTTTTGACGGAAGCTTGTGTATAGTAGGTGTGATTCAAGGCTAATAGTGTCTTCCAGCTGATCAATAGTTCCTTTTGTAAGATAGCTGCCTTGGCAGAGGAGCTGCTACCTGAGCTCCAAGAGGTCAAGAAAACTGTTCCTGGCGTTTCGCTAGACATCCATGAGTTATGTAAGCAACTAAATGCTGCAAGGATCCCCCGTTTTTTCTTTTAGGCTCCAGATATATTATATTAGTTCAAGGAAAAAACTTCATAGTATGTGTTTATTTTTAGAATTTTGTAAGGAGCTAATACTTTCTATCAATTTGGGTATAAGATAGATAGTAGTAAAGCAGTTGTTTATATCTTTTGGTACTTCAGAGCTTTATATGAGCAAACACTATGAGACCAATGCAAGGTTTGTTGAGTATATTATATGGTTGGTAAGCTAATTTCTGATCTTGTTTTGTTGGCACATATGCAACTTTATAATAGTGTGTGTATACTTGTATTACTTTTAGTTGTTGTAGGGTAATGTAGTCTTTTAAACTGATTTGGTACCGGACAAAGAAATAGTTTGGTGGATGTTATTGTTGGTTAAATGTTGATTGTACGGCTACAAGGAGGTAGTATTTTTTTTAATTACAAGTGCAGTAGATAGATAAGGCTGATTTTCTCTGGATATGATTTTTTTATCTTTTTTTGGTGGAGACTACTACCCCAAATGGGGCCTATGGAAATAAAATTGGACCACCAAGCAAGCAAACAACCACAGCTCATTGGATGTATTTTAGGCAATGTAATTTATGAATTTACGTGTTCAGATTTTATTACGCAATTCACAAAATTTCTTATACATTTATAAATTATATAACTATGAATTTAATTGTTATATATTAAATTTCAAATTCACATTTGAGTTCGAGGAGCACAAAACCTTAGAATTTTTTTTCAAACTTCTTAATTACTACACTAAATCTTCAACTTATTTCAAAAAGTGTCTAACACTTATATATATTTAAATCAAAATTAAATTTATATATATAAATATAATTTTTTAACGAAAAAATAGCGCATGAACTGCATGGTTTAAAATATTGTATCTGATTGGTTTCGTACAAAATTGGCAAGAGGAAATGATAAAAATAGTTGTTTTTTTATTTTACGTAAAATAGGGTAGGTGAGCTCTTTTACTTGAAATAGTTTTTAGTTATTAAAAGAAATGATTTTTATACTATTTTGATGAAGACTAGAAAAGTTAGTCCTTTTATTTTAATTAAACATGAAATTTCAAAAAAATATAATTTTTTTGAATTTTATAGTATTAAATTAAAGAAATATTGAATGTATCAAAATGACTTTTAACTTTGTGGTTTTAAATATATCACATGAGAAATTAAAATTAAAGAATTATTAAAAAAAATTAAAATTAAAAAATTTCTAAAAAAAGATTTTTTTTTAAAAATAAACTAAAAATGAATGCAGGACAAACAAATTGAAATAAAGAAAGTGATACTTTAGTCTTCATCAAATATATATTTATTAATATATGTTCATTAAATTTAATAAAATAGTGGAAAAAAGGAATTTAATCATTAACACAAGTTTAATGTTTAACTTTCAACACATTCAAAAGACCAAAAATGTTTAATGCATACTTTAAAGGTTGTTTTTTTTTCATCGGTTGTCTGGTACCCAAATTAAAGCCTCAATTAATTAAGGTTGTTCAAAATCAAACTAAAATCGATAATCCGAACTTCAAAAAAGTTATTAATTTATTGGTAATGAGTTTATTGATTTAGCAGTTTTGGTAACGATTTTAATTTTTTTATTAGTAGGTTATTAGTTCTTAACTGTTGAGTTTTTTTCTTAACAGGTTAATCGATAACCTGATAGTAAATTAAATAATTATATTTATATCATTTGATATATAAAATACTTGACTTAGAGTTTTGTTTTATACACTCATTTCAGATTGTCTCAAACTCTCGATTATTCTATAATGTGACAATATTTGCTTTTGAACAAGATGCAATCTATTAACTCATGTGCATGGTTCATTTGATTTGTCACCTAGTTTCTAAATAATTTTTAATGATTTTTTTGTGTCAAATAATCGAATTGATAATGATCATAACGAATAAATCAATAACCGATAAGTCAATAACTTAACGGTACTATAACGGTTTAACATGTCTACAAATCGATAACCGATAAATCGAACGAATAGACTTCAAAATCAAACTGAATTCGTGTCACGTAGAACCTCATTCGAGGGAAAACACTCCTACCAAAAATTTTTCTCTACCAAAATTAAAATTCGAGACATCTAGTTAAGATTAGGGATGTGCAGAAATCGAACCGAAAAAAATATTATTGATTTATTGCTATTGAGTTATTGGGTTAACAGTTATTTAATGATTTTATAAAAAATAATTATTGATTTATCAGTTCGGTATTGGTTTTATATATTGAGTTATTGAGTAAAACGATAACCTATTAAGACTATAATAGTTTACTAATTTAATTTTTATTTTTTACTCATACACAAATATCAAACAAAAAATATTAATATAAATATATAATCAATTAATCGCTATATCATACTATTTAGTATTTAATATTTTAGGTTCAAGGGTTTGCAAGTTGCTACGATGGCGGCTTTAGAAATCGTATATTTGTTTTAAAAGTAATTTCTTATTGGTTAAATCGAAAATTAATCTGTTAAAGACCAAAAACCGATAATAAATATCTTATTGGTTTGATTATCAATTTAGCATATTTAAAAATCAATAAATAATAAATTAAATCGATAATACTTAAAATTATAAAAATATGAGCTTTAGTGTACTGTTTTTTTTTTGTTTTTTTTTTCAATTATAGAAGCAACCGCATCCAGTCACTATATCCGCGGACCTCTGACTGTGCATGTTTTTCATGCATATAAAGTTGAGAACAAATCCCGTGGACCACTTTTATCAATAGTATTAGTAAAATGTACTATATATGTAACTCTATTTTCTCATGCAAATCAAATCCTGTGATCAGAGCTAGCTAACACAAAAAAATGACAAGCATCACAAATTTCCTCAAAAGCAAACCCATCACTGAAAAAGCTCAAAGTGAAGAAGAGAGTGATGAGTTTCTTGCTTGTCTTCCCAAAGAAAAAGGCTGGAGAACACCAAATTTGTTCCTCTTCCAAGGCTTTTGGTGTCAACCCAAAGAAATTCGAGCCATAATTTCTATACAAAATCACTTTATAGCTCAAGATACCGATTTAATCATCGCCACCATACCAAAATCCGGCACCACTTGGCTAAAAGCACTCACATTCGCCATTGTTAACCGAAACAACTTCAGTGTTCACCATCAACATCACCCTTTGCTTACTAACAATCCTCATGAACTCGTACCCTTCCTTGAGTACAAGCTTTACGCCGATTGTAACCGTCTACCTGATCTCTCTCTGCTTCCTTCTCCGAGACTCGTCGCGACTCATGTCCCTGTCGGAGCATTACCCGATTCGATTAAGACTTCAAATTGCAAAATCGTTTACATCTGTAGGAACCCTTTTGATACTTTTGTATCAATTTGGCACTACCTTAACAAAATCAAACCCGAATCACAGGGCCCGCTTTCAATTGAGGAAGCATTCGATTTATATTGCAGGGGAGTTATAGGGTATGGTCCTTACTGGGACCATATGTTGGGTTACTGGAGAGAAACTGCATCAAACAAGGTGTTGTTCTTGAAATATGAAGAGATGAAAGTAGATGCATGTAATCAATTGAAGAAATTAGGTGAGTTTTTGGGGTTTCCTTTTACAAAGGAGGAGGAAAAGGAAGGAGTAATTGAAGATATCTCAAGTCTGTGTAGTTTCCAGAATATGAAAGATTTGCAGGTGAATAAGAATGGGAGAGGAGCAATTTCAGACTTTGAAAACAAAGATTTGTTTAGGAAAGGTGAGATTGGGGATTGGATGAATTATTTTACACCTTCCATGTTTCAGAGGCTTTCCAATGTTATGGAAGAGAAATTACAAGGCTCAGGGCTTACCTTCACACTCTGTTGACGACGACCAATAATAATTTCGAGATAAAATTTGAGATAAATCACGTAATTATCTTTATCTCATGCCCATTTGTACTTAACTAGTGGAATTACCCCTTGTTTGGATGGTTGTTAACTATTGTATTTTATTGTATTTATACTTCAATTATATTGTGTCGTATTATTTAAATTCATTGTTAGATAACGACAAAAAGACTTATTTTGTGTAACAATCGATTTGGTGTAATTGTGTCGTTATTTTAATATTTTGTTCTCATTTTGTCTTTACTTGTTATTTAATAATTCTATTTTATCATTTACCTTATAAAGTCATAGTAGCTTTACTCCGTACCTTGCAATTTCTTGTAGATTTATCATTCAAATTATGAATATGTGACATTATGTAACAATAAAGAATGATACAATCTATTCAAACGTTGTATTCATTAAAACAATACAGTACAATAAAATATAACACAATACAATACAACACAATAAATATAATATCCCATATTATTGAATAAGAAATAAAATAATCTCATAAAATATTTATTCTTATTTATTTCAAACGACCCCCAACAACTTGTTTGGGTGGTTCTTACTTATTGAGTTTTATTAGTTTAATAATAATATTTATATAGATTATTACTTAAATTTTATTATATTATATTGTCCAAAATCGTAACATTGTTACCTAATAATAAAAAATATATTTTATGTTACAGTTCTTGTTGCATTGTCACATTTTCCCCTTATCTGATCATTACTTTAATAATCACATTTTATCCTCCTTTGTATTGTTATTATTATTATTATTATTATAAGTTTATATTATAAATATGTTATTACGAAACATCGGAAGACAATGCAATCAATCTAGACATTATGTATTTATCAAAATATTTATTTATAAAAATCAGTATAATACAATACATTATGAAATAATATTTATCAACAATTCAAACAAGCTGTAAAGTTGGAGTTTATGCTACAAAACAGATTTCTTCATTCACATGTCTTTATGTTCGAACATACGTTGCGCAGGGATTAATGTAATGTAATGTAAGAATTAACAATGCAAAGATTATCATACGAGTGGTGTTTCTTTAAAATGTGTATAGTTTAACTTTTAAAAAAAGTTTGTTTAAATATACGTATTGGAGGTTATTTTTGTTCATGTAAAGTTTTAAAGGTGTCTTGTTTAACCTTTTATCTTAGTATAAATATTTTTAGAGATTACACCTTTAGTATTTTATTTTTGAAGTTAAATATTTAATGTGCTACTTTAGAGAGAAAATATTTAACTTGTTTAATTATATTTTAGAGTTAAAATATTTAACTTGTTTAACAATTATTCATTTGTAAAATCATGAAGCAAAAATCAAAGTTTTTTATAATACAATCTTTCCTAGCAATCCTCTTGTGTTCTCTCTTCCATTCTCTTAGCGATTTCTAGAGTTTTAAGTTGACTTGGCATAGCAAAATAGTGAGTAAATGGTGCAAAAAGTGAGGAAATTCTAGAAATTTTGATTATAGAGTTGACTTTGGTCAACAGTTGAAGATCTGATGCTCGAAATAGAATTTCGATGACTGTTGGATTCGGAGGATGAGTTTTAGGCTAGGGTTGGTCTTGGTTGAATTTTTGGAGATTCCGAGCTCGCTTTGGTATTTTGAGGCTCAAAATTAATTTAGTTGTGACTTATCAGGTTCTGGATCAATGAAACCTCGAATTCAAATTTCGATGATTTCATTGAATCTGAAACGTCAAAATTAGTGTGGTAACATATAAAGTTTGTGTTTACGGGATTCTGAATGAATCTCGAGAGTCCAATCCGAGAATTTTGTGCGAAGTGTAATTGCTGTGTTTTTGTTGCAGAAGTTCCCTTCTTTGGTCTCTGCATTCGCAGAGGCACCTCGCATGTTTGCAAAGGCTACCTTATTTGGTCTCTGCATTCGCAGAGGCGCCTCGCGTTTGTGGAGGTTTACGTGTAATTAGCAAAAAGACTAAGGACGGCCCATATACATTAAAGAACCATTTTGATCATTATCTCCTCCTCTTAGACAAAAAAATTTTAAACAAGAAATGTGTTGTTTCGAAAGTGAAAAAAAAATCACCCACAAATAATAGAATGAAAAAAACTACTAAGATTCTACACATATATTAATAAGAAAACAAAAAAAGATAGATATTTCAACTAATTCTATACAAAATTTAACGAATAATAATTAGGCACAGGCTGCGGCATTGAACCTGCAGATATAGAAGCCGGAGAGCTCCTACAGATCGGACAAGTCCCACTCTTCCGCAACCATATATCAACACAATCTGCGTGAAAACAATGACGACATTCCGGTATACAACGAACCGAATCCTTCGCACAATATTCACACAAACATATTGCGCATGTATTCTCATCACTAATCGGACTGGGCAATCTCTTGCTTTCACCCAACACTACTTTGGGGAATGACTCTATAACAGGCCGATCCAATCCGAGGAAGTAGCTATAGATGTTGTAATTATTATTAGTAGTCCCATTGGAAGAAGACGACGACGATGGCGTAAAATCACCGGTTAATTTGACACGAAGACAAGCGTAGGAAGCAAACATGATGAGGGAAATGAGAATCAAAATGCCGACGGCAAGGGCGATACCATATTTGAGGCTAATTGCAGAATCTGCAGGTGAGTTAGATATAGACATTTTTTTTTACGTGTGTGTGAAATTGTTCATGTGTAGCTGCAAAATTAATGGAACAACAAGAAAATTAGGATGGTCCCCGGATGAATTGGGGAGGAAATTAATGAGGTTGGACCAGTGAGTAGATGTTGTCAGAATCAAATAAATGATAAATACTAAGATACATATTGCAATGTTCATCATGTGCATTAGACATTAAAGTATACGGAGAGTTTGAAAATGAGAACCAGGCATACATTGGGAATTGGGCTTACAGCTGAAGAAGAGGAAAATCTGGGAATTCAAAGTGGTTTAGTTGGTTTTGGAACAAACGCATGACGTTCATTTCATCTTCAACTTACCAAAAGTTTCGTGTAAGCACGAGTCTAATAAATTATATTAAAAGTGGTGTTATGTATTTATTTTTTAAAATTTATGAGATACATTTTCTTTAGTAGGATCCAAAAAAGGACACGTACATTTTCTTATTTGATATTTTCTTTTATTAATGTAGGATCAAATAATTATCGAAAAAATATTTGTAAATCACCTGTAAAATATAGACATTGAAATTTTAAAAATACTTTCGACATGAAGCAAATACGTCGATGAAGAGGCTTAAAATTTCAAAAAGATCCTCGACATGAAGCAGACACGGCGCCTGCTTCTAGCCTCTTATTAGTATTGATGTGTGTATATGTATATCTATTCCCTCCAAATAAGTGATGTTTTACCTTTTTATTTTGTTGCAAAATAAATGGTGTGAGATGATATCAATGATGTTCTTTTTATTTTTTCCTTATATAAATAAAAAAGAGTTTTACCTAACCAAGAAACTACTAAATAATTAGATATATCTTTGTTAAAGTATTTATTAAGGGTAATTAATAAATATATATATATATATATATATATATTTTACTTTATAGAAAAATAAATAATTTTCTTAAGAAGTGTCCTCAAACCGAAAACACCATATTTTAAGAGCTGGATTTATTTGGTTAAACAGGCATATTTTAAGCCTTCTCTACTTCGTCGATTCATTATGGTGGTATGACGGGTGATGTGTTCACTTCCGTTCAAATTAATTAAGACATGTTACTTGTAGGGTCAAATTAGTTAACCTCGGGGCAAATTTATAATACATGTTACGGATTTGATTAAATTCATTATTTTTAACTTATATTTTTTATTTGTATTAAAAATTGAGTTTAAGTTATATGCATCATTGGTGTATCTTTATACCATTAAATAAATTTACCAGCTATTGTAGGTTATTCATCAGTTCCAAATCTTTTTCTCTTCCTAAAATTAAGCATTAGTTACCCATTAGTTCCAAACAAAAAAATCTCTTCATAAAACTAAGCACTACAATTATTTTCAACTTACTTCTATGCCTTTGATCTTTTTAATGCAAAAACTTGATACACTTCAAAATTTGAATGCAAGTTTTTATATATAATATTTGTAGTTACATACGCTTCTCAACTAAATAGAAAAATAAAATAAAATTAGTTTATATAGCAATCACAAAAATAATTAAAAAAATAATGTTTACTAGCGAATCCAAACAAAAGAAATTCTTCAAGATCAACTATGATTGAAGCGTTAAAAAATTACTCACAATATCTAACGCATTTAATGATTACTTCACTAATAGTGACGATCTTTTAAAATAAAATTGAAAACATAAAAAATTGATTAACTCTCTAACGATATTAAGAGATAAAAATTTGATTTACACACAAAAAAAGAAATAATATTACTCAATAATAAATTTGATTAGAATATAGCTAGGACTCTAATTGTTTTTATTATCTTTTCCTAAATTTTGATTGAAAAATTATGTGATTATCCTTTAGTTTACTTGATGGTGTAAAAAAATTATACATTGACGGTGCACAAAACTTAAACTCTTAAAAATTTAACTTAATATATATGAATAAACTGTCTCAAATCCATTAAGTAAATAAAATATTAATTCAAAATTCATAAACTTAAAATCTTAAATATTTCTTGACGTACTCAAAATTCAAAATTCATAAACCTGAAAAATTTACTTAATAGTATGTTCATAATTTATTTGTAATAAAAGAAAGGTGCCAAATACAAACAATATCATCGTGAAAATTTCTTCAATGAATAGTTTAGACATTTTGCTCTCATAGATTTTTAATTATCTCTATATTCTATAATCTTTTTCTCCTAAAGAAAACATTATTCTTAAGGCAATTTTGTCTAGTACACTTTTTTCAGCTCGTGTATAATTAATGCTTTTATTATGTATTGAGGTGTGTATCCATTAATACATGAAAATTCAAGGTATTACTAATATAAGAGGTTTTAATGCATGTATTAGTATAGTTAAAGACTCAATTGTCCCTCAAAACAGTTTTACATCTTTTCCACCAATTTGTGGAGGTTATATTTATAAATGAATAATTTTAAAGATAATTATGCAATGCATGCTATTTTTATTACACAAAACCAAATAATGCATAATAAATAGTCTTTTCATAGCTAATACAAGCATAATTAAATATACTCTATTTAGCATAATTCTTATATACCCTACCAAACCCTCTTACTTTTTAGTTAATATACTAATTTTGCTCTTAATAAGATAATTTATAGTTAGACAAATATTATTTTAAAATTTCGTACTAATCAAATTATGTCATGTACCTTTGAGACCGAAAGTAGTAGTAGTTTGGGATGGCACAAAATGACAATAAGGGATATAGTTGTCAATTTAATATTGTAATGAAATGTGAGACGCATAACCCACTCAACGTGCATTCAAATTAAACCACAAAAAACCAAACCATCCTTAAAAAGAATAGGATTTTCGAGAATCAAACACAGCCAATCGAAGAAGCAAATAAATTTCTACAAGTGGTTCTGCTTCTTCATCACCTCAATATACCTAAGAGACACCACCATTGTTGGGCTACAAACAAATTTGCAGATAATGGCTTGTGCTGCTTTATCAGCAAACAGCTGCACCATAGCTTCATCTTCTAGCGGAAGATTGAGCTTTTCCACATACCAAAAGGACTCAAAATTGAGGCAGAGGCAGAGTCTCGTTCGATTCAGAATTCGATCTTCAATTGATGATTCTGATTGTAATGCTGAAGAATGTGCCCCAGATAAGGAGGTCATTTTTCCTCTTTGCTTTTCCCCAGTTTATCTACTTAATTTACTTGTTGAATTTCTGTTTTTCGATTGATATTTGTTGACATATGTAGAAAAAAGGAAGTGGGTAGGTAGAATCTTGCACTCCCTCCAGTAAAAAGTTTTCCCTTTTTAGTGTTTTGGGGAATTGTTTAGATACGTAGCGAACTCTGGAAATGCTCAAAGGAACGATCTTGGATGGAGTAATAATTATGGCTACTTCTGAATGTTTCGGGCGGAGCTAGAATACGGGTTATGGGTTTAGTTGAACCAAGTAGCTTTGGCCAAACCCTGTATTTGTCTTTAGGAATCCATTGAATAAATACAAATTAGTAATTTAGAATTGAGAAGCTTGAATGGACTAGAATTCCGAACCCATAAGCTTCAAGTATGCCAACTTATGTTTCCGGAGACAGTAAAGTTACTGCCTAAAGAGGGTGAATATTGCGGTCTTGCATTTGTGGATGATAATGATATATTTGTGTATACAGTAAAGATATGGCACCTAGGCCTTACTTAACCTCAAAAGCTAGTTCAAGAGGGGGAGGATTGCCCAAGTCCATTTAAGGAGATTCTCCAACCAATGTGAGACTTTTTATCCACTCTAACATTTGCTGCTACAACTAGTAAAGATGTCAGCAATTTGATTTCACTTAAAATTATAAGGTTGATGAGCTAATTCTGGAAAAGCTGCAAAGGAGAGTTATATTTGTTTTATACATAGAGAGGCACATGGCATACTTTGTCCATGTCTAGTGAGGAAATCTTTTGCTATGAGTTAGGAGAAGATCAGCAAATTGAATTTTTTTGGGGAAATGGTATTGGAATAAAAGACCATTTGATATGGCTAGCTGTTGGAAGGTTGTGGATACTGAGTCATGTAATTGAAGTTTCAGTTAAAAAAAAGGGCTGCATCGGCATCTCATGACCTCACTGTTAAGCCAGTTTACAAGTGTACAGGAAGCATCTAAATGTTATTTTTCGCTCATAAAACAGAAATGCAAACAATATCTATACACTCTTATGTGATAATTTTGAGTTTGTTCTTCAGCCCTTACTTGAATAGCTTTTTAACAACCATTAGTGGATCAATATTGCATGTTATACCGTCCAGCAAGATGGTAGTTCACACTAGAAACTATTGTGATTCATTTTTTATATATTGGTAACAGGTTGGGAAGGTGAGCATGGAATGGGTAGCCATGGATAACACCAAAGTGGTTGGGACATTTCCACCTCGTAAGCCGCGTGGCTGGACAGGGTATGTTGAGAAGGATACTGCTGGGCAGACAAATATATACTCTGTTGAGGTTAGTATTACTTCTATGTTTTGCAAAGACATAAGTTCTCTTGAAACTACATTGTTCAGGTGGTATGGAGCAAAGGAAGTTTCATATTATGACATGCATTAGCTCTTCACATGAAAAACTATGTAGTGACATCTGTCTGTCGAGTTACGAAAACAAATCAGTCAATATTTCATTTTGTTGAAGTTCAACTTCAAGTATCAATTTAGTATTACCTCAACAACTTCAGAATTCCAATTGCTAGTCTTATGCTTTTACAAGACAAGCCGTGTTGCTTCTCCTGATGAAGTCAATTTTCTTCCCTGCTCCATGGCCTCTCACTTAGTTTAGGATCAATGTGGCTAGGATTGTCTTAAATTCTTCAGAATTACTAACAAGTTCGGTATAATATATGATGGTGAAAGTATATATATCTTGGCAGTGTCACACTGAAGCATCATTCTCCTTTGGTAGTTTTTAAGAGGAAATATTCCTGTTTGACGACATGTATGGATGTTGTTATTATCAGTCTTATTGCCGTTGCTTAATTTTGCAACAGCCTGCAGTTTATGTAGCAGAAAGTGCTATCAGCTCAGGGACTGCAGGCACCTCATCTGATGGAGCAGAGAACACCAAAGCTATTTCAGCTGGGATAGCCTTAATCTCTGTTGCAGCTGCTTCATCAATTCTCCTTCAAGTTGGGAAGAACTCACCTCCTCTGATACAAACTGTAGAGTACTCGGGCCCATCCCTTAGCTATTATATTAACAAGCTTAAGCCCACGGAAATAGTCCAAGTTTCAGTAACCGAAGCCCCAACTGCACCAGAAACCGAAGACGTAGCAAATGCACCAGAAGTTGAAACCTCTGCTCCAGAAGCTCCTGCACCCCAAGTTGAGGTCCAATCTGAAGCCCCTCAGGACACTTCAAGTTCAAGTTCTAACATCTCTTAGACAAACCATTTTGTTTCCTTGTATATTTTATTTGTAGATGACTTAGTATACATATTTCAGTAAGTTTTTGTAATACTACTATTCAAAGAGAACTATTCTGCGTGTCGAAAATCAATTATGAATCCTTAATTGAGTTAGCTCAATGATCATATATACGGATCGATCTATACATAATCCAAATTACTAATGTACTAGTCAAATTGATCATCAGATCAATAACTAAGGCTCGACTCTTAAGCATAAAATTGTTGTAACCTTTCGTTGCCAATACCTTTTTTTTTTATCATCAAACATTATAACCTACTTCAAGTGGATCCATTTTACCAACCACGTTTCGTACTATGTGACGTTGTTTTTTCCAACTTCATTCTTCAGCAACTGTACTGTGGGCGCCCCTGTTTATTCATCTAATTTTATTGCCCATCTCGTAAAATTAATCGAAATACACCCAAACTAATAATTTATAAAATAAAAGAATAAGTATATTCATAGTTAAAGTTAGAAGTCATGCTTCCTTAACAATTTTATCCATTGACTATTAGCCTGTTTGGATTGACTTATTTTTAAGCAGCTTATAAGTTGAAAACTGCTTACAAATTAAAAAAAAAAAGTATGTGCAGGTCAATTATTTTTTTTTGACTTATAAGCTGTTTTCAACTTATAAACTGTTTAAAATAAATTCATCCAAATAAACCGAACTATTTATTAAGGCTTATTTTAATCACAAAATGACTTTAAGTTGGCCAACCAAACACTAAGAAAAAGCTGAAAACAACTCATAAGCAGCTTATAAGCTAATTCAAACGACTCCATATACATTTCCCTCACCAATCAAATTTCTATATGCCTAATAATTTTTATTTTTTTTTCAAATTTAAAAATTCATCAATCCTTCATGTTTCCATTTTTTTAAATTTAAATATTCTTCACCAAAAGCACCAACTACCATATTTCAAAAGACTAAAATACCCTTCACCAACTTCCACCACTACCCTTTTCCCTCCCCTGTTATATAAAAAAACCTACTTCTTTTCTTCCATAATCACTATAACAATGGCTATTCCCTTAGCTGCTGCAATTCCTCTAGCTTTCATTTTCACATACATAGTTTATAACCTTTACTACCGTCTCCGATTCAAGCTCCCGCCGGGCCCAGCTCCATGGCCCGTCGTCGGAAACCTATACCAGATTAAGCCCGTGAGGTTCCGATGTTTTTACGAGTGGGCGGAAACGTACGGGCCTGTAATCTCGGTTTGGTTCGGATCGACCTTAAACGTCGTCGTTTCTAGCTCGGAGTTAGCGAAGGAAGTTCTGAAAGAAAAGGACCAGCAGTTGGCTGATCGGCACAGGAGCAGATCGGCGGCGAAGTTTAGCAGAGATGGACAAGATCTGATATGGGCTGATTATGGGCCTCATTATGTTAAGGTTAGAAAGGTTTGTACTATTGAGCTTTTTACGCCTAAAAGGCTTGAATCCCTTAGGCCTATTCGAGAAGATGAAGTCACTGCCATGGTGGAGTCCATTTACAGAGATTGCACTAATCCTGGTAAGTTTCGTAATAATATTTTGAATTCCTGTTTTGTTTATTGTTTAAACTAAATGTATTTTCAGTTGGTAATTTAGTTTTTTTTTTTTTAATTTATGGATCTTTAATTGTTATTCCTTTCCTCCCAAATTATGTGGCATAATTTTGATGGAAACACGGAGGTTAAAAAATATGAGAATGAATAAAGAAATGTGACATTTTTTTTTAGGAGAGCGTGAGTATGATATTCTTTGAGACAATGCAATTTTTACAAATATTATAAGTGTATTTTAATATGTTATTGTAGTTAACTCGTCCTATTTTTCTTGTTTATAGTCTAAAAAGTAATTACATGTAGAAATGAATAGATATGCAAAAGAGTTTTTTTCTAGCAAGAGGTTGATAAATTTGGTTACATTTTGGGCCCATGGAGTTGTTGGGAATGGACTCAAATAAAATGATGAGTTGACTAATATCAACCTACTATCATTTTCCAAATAATAATAATGATAATATAGAAAAAGAAATGTTGAATTAAGCACCACCTTAAATAGTTGGTGTGGTTGGTGAGGTGATAATGGTAGACCAAACTATGAATAAGACCCGATATTATCGCCAATTAAGTTGGTACAGGTTTTTTTATCATCAGGTCATACAAAATATAATTTCATGTACTACCATTACTTTTCAAACAATTTTTTAACAATCCTTTCCTCGACCTAATTATACACCGAATATGTTGTTGTATCACTACTATTTAATGCGAATGCGTTTATGAGAATTCTTTTTTCATATATTCCTGATCAGTTGTCAATAATTTTTGAGAAACGATGTCTATTAGGTTTGAACTTACTGATCACTAGTACTGTGAAAATTTCGAGTGTACAATCTTAAACCATATGGTGTTAAATGTAAGAATATGGTAATTGTGTAGATAACATGGGGAAGAGTCTGCTAGTGAAGAAGTATCTTGGAGCAGTGGCCTTCAACAACATAACAAGGCTTGCCTTTGGGAAGAGGTTTGTGAATTTTGAAGGTGTAATGGATGAACAAGGAAACGAGTTCAAGGCGATTGTTGCCAATGGATTGAAGCTTGGAGCATCCCTTGCCATGGCCGAACACATCCCATGGCTTCGTTGGATGTTTCCTCTTGATGAGGACGCTTTTTCTAAGCACGGGGCACGTAGAGACCGTCTCACCCGAGCTATTATGGAGGAGCACACCCTTGCTCGCCAAAAGAGTGGAGGAGCCGCCAAGCAGCACTTCTTTGATGCATTGTTGACCCTCCAACAGAAATATGACCTAAGTGAAGACACTCTCATTGGCTTACTTTGGGTAAGTAAATTAGTAGTATACACTTTCCTCATAAAAAGGAGATAAAATGATATGCTGCTAGAATCCACTGAGATTTCACCTTTTGTCGCTTTGGGTCTCTCGAATATTCATAAAAGAGCTGAAATGAGATTATGTTTAGATGAACGCCTATAATAGTGAGTTATGATGAACTTTGAACTGATCTCGCGGAAATTGCAGGACATGATCACAGCAGGAATGGACACAACTGCAATCTCTGTTGAATGGGCAATGGCTGAGGTGATCAAGAATCCAAGAGTGCAGCAGAAGGCTCAAGAAGAGCTCGACCAAGTGATCGGCTACGAGCGTGTGATGAACGAAACAGACTTCCCCAACCTCCCATACCTGCAATGCGTGGCCAAGGAAGCGCTAAGGCTGCACCCTCCAACTCCTCTAATGCTCCCACACAGAGCCAACGCTAACGTCAAGATTGGTGGCTACGACATCCCTAAGGGATCCAACGTGCACGTTAATGTCTGGGCAGTTGCTCGCGACCCCAAGGTGTGGGAAAACCCGTTAGAGTTCAGACCAGAGAGGTTCCATGAGGAAGATGTGGACATGAAGGGGCATGATTTTAGGCTACTCCCATTTGGGGCTGGTAGAAGAGTCTGTCCAGGGGCACAATTGGGTATCAACTTGGTCACATCTATGTTGGGCCATCTGTTGCACCATTTTCATTGGACTCCTTCTAATGGCATGAGCCCAGAGGAGATTGATATGGGTGAGAACCCTGGGCTTGTTACCTACATGAGGACTCCATTACAGGCTGTTGCCACTCCCAGATTGCCAGCTGAGTTGTATAAACGAATTGCAGTCGACATGTAAAAGAAAACAAACTAAACGGGAAGAATTGGATATGTCAAAAAATTACACTTCCCAGTAAAAGAGTTCTTTTATTTTCTTTTGCTTTCCTTTTTGTTGTTACAGTATGTGATTAAGTCCAAAAGTTACAACTTTGAGTCCCTACTCCAATTTCTTTTGTACTTTTTTTTTTTTTTTATAATTTTAATATCAGCTAGTACTTCATGAAAAAAAATTTGTTGCTGGTTGGTTTAAGAGATCATATTTTACTGAGGGATAGCTCTCACGTGTATGCAATCTTATCCTACCTTATGAAGGTAGAGAGACTTTCTAATAGACTTTTAGCTCAAGTAAAGAATATCGAAAAACAAGTGGAGTCAATATAGTAGTGAAAACCCCATGCTGAAAACAATGGAAACGATAACAATAACAACAAAAAATAATACAATAACCAAAAGCATGGAAACAGGTGTAATACTAAAATCAACTACATAAGATAGCACAAAGAAATATATCATGTTAAAAGTCGAGCATTTGCAATTAAAGTTGAAAAAGGTTTGGCTCAGGGCAATATTACCAGACATATACTCAGAAAGTTGCTGTAAAGAAGATATGTGCATTTTCATGCCCCAATTAATAGCAAACTTCTAAAAACCACTGTAAATTGGAAAAGAATATTGAATACGCTTGCGGTGGCCTTTTATTCTAATATATGCTATACTACCACACAGAGTAATCAGTGGGGTTTAGCTTGTGAAAAATCAGATATGTATAACCTTTCTACAAGTCACAATTCCAGTCTAAAGTCATCCAGATTTCTGATCATCCTTTGCAAGAGCTACATAGTTTACGGGTATTACAGCACCAACATGACCACTCCCTCTCTTTTCCTTCCCTATGGACGCACCATAACGACCTGAAGGTGTAGACATACGCCGGCTATTTGGAGTCCCAGGCACTGTGTTAGCATTACCCAGAGGTTTCTTGGCAGACTTTGAACCGTAGATTGTTTCTTGTTCTGCAGCAAATTGATCTTGGAGTCGCTTTTGTTCCTGAAACATATACATTACTCAACCAACCAAGCATCCAAATCTAACTACCTATGCTATATTGACTATGGTATGCACAGTTGAAGCATCAAACATGATTATATTCAGTTTCAAGCATGCATACACATATTGATAGTTCATGTAAATATACTATCCGTTCAGCCAACAAAAGTCCAACATTTTAACTAGTAGTGCTAAATTATCTACCAAAAACAACCAACAATAATGATGCAAAATTGATGAGATCGATTACCAGATCCTTGCTCAGCTAAGAGTAGTTCCTCTCTTCAAGTCTGAACAAAAGATTCAGAAACAAGTATCAGACAAGAGAATAAAAAGTGATACCCGAGATCTACGTTTCTCTTCTTGCTTTTCCTGTCGCGAGATGATGTACTCTTCCAAAGTATGCAATAGAGGGGCCTAGACACAAAAAAATTCTGATCTGAAGGTGCAGTAAGACAACATAATATCATCTTAAATAAAAAACAATGTTGAACTCACTTTGTGATACAAAAATGGCATTCCTCTCTCCTTCTCCCAGGCCTTTACCCTGGCAGTCAAGTTTTCAACAAGAGCTGCATTATAGGTTCAGACTTCAGTCACTATATGATTATTGCTGACATATAATATTCAAACATACTTTAGATTAGAATGTGCGGAAAATACATTGATGTAGAGCCTAATACAATTTGTGTGGCTCTGGAGGAGGCCTAGGTAGCTCTCCAAGAACATAATTTAACTAATGATTATCACATCAGACATGGGCCACGAGCACCTTTTTAGGCTTAACTGATCAATGAAAGTTATGTAATATACCAAGTAACAAGGAACTATAAAAAGAAAAATCAAATAAAAAGACCTGAATGGTACTTTAGTTTCAAATTACCAAAACTTGTTCAGCCTTAACAATTACGCCATAGAGTAGCACTCTCCAATCAAATATTATTTTCCACTTTCCAGAGTAGACAACCAAGATTGCAAAGAGAAATAGGTGAACTAGTATGTTTGTAACCAGAAGAAGAGAGGAAATTTGAATGTAGGAAAAAAAGGGGAACATGGTGGGATAAAGACCAAAAACAAGAAACTTCTTCATATAGCAATTAACAGAAATCCACAATTATGCATAATTCTCTTCCAAAAGGAAACAATAGTGCATCATGAAGCTACAAATACTGGTCTATCAGGGGAGGATGAGGGAAGAGGTGTACATCAAATAAGATAAATGAGTACAAGCTCACATGGTATTTTGCTGACCAAAATCCGTGCTTTCTCTGCACGTTTCAAATTGATGTGAACACCTTTCCCAGCACTATAACGATTATCATCCTGTTAAAACAAGTGAATCATGATTTAGTGGGGAACTCAAGTTGCAAGCTGTATCTTATGCAGCATCAGATATGTTATGCATCTAAACTATCAGGTACTCAAACATTTTTTTTGTTCCCTTAAGAAGCCTGAACTAAATTAGGCAAGCCACCCAGGCATAGAAAAGGTAAGGACTTGTGATTGAAGAAAACGATACAAAGTGAATGGATGAGCAAATCGAATTATCCTGTTATCGCCTAATTTTGTTGGACTTCATATTTTATACCAGCATAAAAGAATATGGAATGCAGAAAGGGTCAGTTTACTGGGGGTATCACAGAGAGCACCCCAAACAATATGTGGGACACATCCAATTACCACTGTGGCCAACTTTTAGCAATGGAAATGAATAAGTAGACTGATTGATATAAGCTATAATCAACCAATTGCACACTACTTTGGCTGCACTTATCCACAGCATTTGTTACTAGCCTACAGAAACAAAGAACTTAGATAAAGCCAGCAAATTAGCAATACACTTGAATCCTCAAGCATGCTTCTGTTATCATAAAAAAACGTAGAAAAGCATCAGGTGTCTACTAGGTGTTTAAGTGCAAAGTACAATTGAAGTGTTAGCTTTAGTGAATAAAGGACACAGATGAAAAAAGAATTGGAAAACATTATAAGTAACCACAAGAAGAAAATACAATTATATGGACCAAAGAGCTTTTTGACTGAAGCAAAGCAGCAAGTCCACACTGCATTGAACTTTAGGTCTTAAGCTCGCCATAAGGGGTCTTTTTCCAACACTAAGTATTATGACATATCTACGAAAGATATAAAGTTGACCTAAAACATAAGGATAAAAAATTGAAAAAAATGGAAGAGGTTTACTTTATATAGATGGTATACCTTTTCATACTCATCAAGCCAGCTTTCCTCTTGAGATGCATGTTTCCACTTCTCCATTTTATCTAATACTTCTTTCCTGCTTGCAGCTTGCTCTTTGGCTTTCACCACTTGAACATCCATGCTTGAAAGCAGATCAGAGAGATCACTGCCTACATTGGATTATAAGAGAATGTATAAGAGAACATAAACCTAAGAACTTTATGAACAGCATTAGAGTTGTTAGGATCTGAAAAATATGAAAGTCTTATTTGATATTTGCATGTAACACTTCATATTAGCCAAGATGAGTTTTAAGAAAGGAACATTGCGACTCTGTGAGCCCTTCAGTCTCATCAAATGGGATTGACACCTATTGCGATTAGATTTGTCCACAAGCTATCCATTGCCTTCCCGTTATATATGGCGTGGCAATTGAAAAGGGTTATTGATCACTCCATTCTTCGCCCATCACAGGGTATATTTCATTTCATGTATCATTATCTTTACATCAATGGGAACACTGTTTGATTTGGTAGGTGAGGTACCTCATCCTCAATAGCCATCTCTTCTTTTTGAGTTTTGCTTAGGAATCCGTCCACTAGGTCTCATACTAAGTCATCTTTAGAGAAGCAACAATCTTTAACTTTATTTTAATTTGTCTACATCTAGTACTAATTCCTTTCACATGGTTGTGATGGCTAGTGTTGGTATTTGAAATGCCTGTCTAAATTCTAAACTTATTATTCATGTAATTTAGTTTAGTCAACTTTTTGCAGTAGATTATTAACAGTTTAAGATGACAATAGATAATATGCTAGTCTCTCCTTTATTACAATAACAATCAGTTTACTTGCATATGGTTCAATCTAGAAGAACATTTGCACTAGATGTCAATTGATCCCACTAGTTTAAGTGTTTCCTCCATTTCTGATGGAGATGTTGTCTGCTGAATTCAAGTTGTAACCGACAAAAGTTTCTTTAAAGTTGACAATTCAAAAGAAGGAACACGCAAGAGCAGAACATGCCGTCAAGGACTATAGCATCTCCAACATAAGTATTTCACACAAACTGTTCTTTTCCAAGTCAGAAGTCAAGAGCTAATACCCAGTCTAATGCAATTTAAAGATGGTGAGACCAAGAGATGGCAGATTCTTTCCCTTGGCATATGAAAGTAAATCCAAACCAACCATTACTTTTCAGAATCAGCACCACAAACTTGCCTCTACCAAAAAAGCATGCACAGTGCTGCTAAAACATCAGAAATGGATTTAACAGTTTTTTCACTTAAAACCCAGCACACAACAAAAGAACAAATGATAAGTTGGAAACAAAATAATGAAATTGAAAATTTGAATAATTCAAGCAAAAAGTTGTTTTCCAATAGAAATTAACTGCTGCTTTAAGAACAAGCAGTTAAATCACATCAAAGTCACAGAAAAGAAAAGAGGATAAAGTAAACTGAATGTACCAGACTCCATAAGCTGGATTAAAATCTGGCGTGCAGTCTCACTATCTACATCCATATGAACATTCCTATAGATTTCCTCGAGCTCATTTTGTCTCTTAAATATCAATTCTCTCAGCTTACTGGTCTTTAGAGAATTTAAACGCTCAACTTCCACTTCAGCCTACCAACATAGAAAAGAGAAGCGGTAAGAGATGGTAGTAAAGAAAATAGTTTGGCTTAGATGAAACCAAGTAGAATATCTTCACAAGTTTTTTTTGAAATCCCCCAAAGACAAATGGAAAAAGATAAAAGGAATAATGACTCAGTGTACCTGCTCAACAATGTGAATGGCAAGGTATCCTTGTCTAGTTATCTTATCAATAGAGGAAGAAACTAAGGAAGTAATATGGTTAAACCTCAGTTGTTCCTCCATTGGCATGTCCATGAGGTTCCAAAGTTCTATTAGAGAGCTGCCAAGATCTTGAAGCTTCACCAATATAATAAAATGTAAAAAGAATCAACATTAGTTTTTATAAGGTAATGTTTTATATATACAGCAGAGAGTGTATTCCCGTATAGACATTTTTTAGTACATCAAAAGTAGCTCTTAGAGATCGTGTCTACTTCTTAATACTCCTGTACATTGGCCACATTACTCCAAATGAAAGAAGAATCAACATTATAAACAGAAATAGTATGCCAAGTGATATATGAGGCCATTTGGTTCACAGACTAATTATCAAGGGCTTATAATATATTGGTTATTATGCAGTAAAATAGTAACATAGGATTCATATGTAGCGAGTGTTTTCTGAATAGGGTAGTCTAAAGCAGAAATCAACCACAAAAGCAGATAGCATTTCAAACAATTCTCAATCATGTTTATTTTACTAAATTCTTAGTTGTTAAAAGTTTGAAATAAGTAACAAGTTATTGATCATTTCATTCAATTTAGCCAAAAAATGACTTGCAGCAATACGAGTTTCAAAATGTTATGTGGCCAAAACTGATACAAAAAACAATACTTGTAAGTTATCATTCTTAGGTTGTAAAAAAAGAAGAATGCACTTCTAGGCGCACTGATATGATATGCATCCATGCAAGTCTACTCAAAACAAATAAAAAACTTGCAAGCACTTTGGATCCATATATATTTTAGAGAGACTATTCCACTAAATAACAACAACAACAATATACCCAGTGAAATCCCACAAGTGGGGTCTGGGGAGGGTAGAATGTACGCAGACCTTACCACTATCTCATGGAGATAGAGAGGTTGGTTCCAAAAGATACTTGTCATTATGATATAAAACAAAAACAAAAATAAAAATAAAAATATATATATATATATATATATCATAATGACAAAAACAGAAAAAAACGATGCAAATTTTACAAGACAGGAACAATAACAATAGCAGCATAATGTGATACTCAAAATGCAATAACAACACAACTACAATGACACGCCTAGACCTACGACCAATCCTAAACCGTCACAATGCAAGACATCATTCTATATCTACTAGCCTTCTAATCCTACAAACCTTCTACCTTAATCCGCGACCTCCACTCCTTCCTATCTAAGGTCATGTCTTCGGTAATATGGAGTAGCGCGATATCCTTTCTAATCGCCTCTCCCCAATACGTTTTCGGTCTACCCCTACACATAACCCCCAAATCCAACCGCTCACACCTCCTAACTGGTGCATCGAATGTGAAATGAAAATTATGGAGAGACAGGTTGATGATTCACCCACCCTTTCTAGCCGCTGCTGTTTCAATTGCTTCAGTGAATTGACTTCACTTGTCAAGCTAGCAAGTGTTTCATTGCTTATGCTCTTTGATTGTACACTCAAATGATTTGCCAAGATTGGATTGATATTAGCTATTATCTTCTTGAAATCAAGTGACATAACTACTGTAAGTTCATGAATTGCGCTCATATAGCTATTCACTCGTTGCAAACGGAGGTTCTGCAGAAAAGGACAAAGGTTAACAGATATAATTGAAATGATATGTAATTTTTTTTATTCCAGAAAAAATCAGAGGCAGAAAAATCTGTTAACGAACCTTTTCAGACTGAAGTTCCTGAAGATGTGACTTCAGTTCTGCCAATCTCTTAGTTGTCAAGTCTTGTTCACTAACTTGAATATCTGTGGGACTAATAACTGTGTCATTTCCTGCTATTTCTGCACAAATCGCAGCTATCTGTGTTTCTATGTTCAAGAATTCCTTAATCCTTTCATGTTTCTTTGTCCTTATGTCTTTTAACACAGGATCAATAACAGCCAATTTCTGCTTAAGGGTACCTTTCATCTTTCCGGACTGAAAAATAAGAGAAGAGTTAATTATCAAAAAGACAAAAATGGAAGCCTGAATGATGGAGAAGTTTAAGGATTCTAAAGAAACATAGGAGAAACCATTGGCAAAGAAACTTGTTCTCCAAGGGAAGAAACAAGTTTGGAAATTTCTGCCTCAGCCTCAGCTAATGACAGATGCAGCTCAGCTTTGTATTTTCTCTCCTTATCAACATTTCTACGGTAAATGTCGAGGCATTCCTGCTCAACCTGAAGAAGCTTTCTATCCCTCTCACTGTCACTCTCTCCAATCTCATCCCATATTTCCTTCAGACGAAAAATGTCAGGTAATTTGAATAGATTCTACACCTCCAAAAAAGTGTAAGTGAAAATGCATCATTCTCCAAATTAAGAAAAGAAAGACGTCAAAAGATAGTTACCTTATCTAACACCCAAAGGTCAAGCTAATCGTATACAACTCATATCTACCACAATCTTGAGTCTTATGTAAGTATTTGTAAGTATGATGTACGTTTGTACCAGAAAGAGAAAAGGAAAAAAGAACAGAAAAACAACATCAACAACCCAATTTAACATTTAAATCATACATTTACCACTATAAAGACGCAATTAAGGTTACGTCTCACAAATTCAACTGCATTTCCCGCACATTAAAAAGAAACTAAAAAGGAGAAACACAAAACCCCAAAATCTTTACTGAATAAACAAACTTAAAAAAATAATATATTCCTATTGTTCTCCCCCTAAAACACAATCTTGTTCCGTAAAAATCACTGGGTACCCAAAAGAAAGACCACGAATCATTATCAACGACGCATTCGAACAAACAACAAAGATGAAACAGAAGAAGAAGAGTATCCATTTGAATTAAATACCTGCAATTCTTGAAGAAGAGAGCCACAAGTAGTAGTGGCCGACTTAGAAAGAGAGAGCGGAGAGGAACCATTAATTGACATTCTGTCGATTCTTCAAACGAAACCCTAGCAATGGCGATGCACTTTCAATTTCACATTTAGGGTATCTTTAAATTTAAATTTGGCAGCAAAAGATTTTGGCGTTATAAATGTATTGAGATTTTGCCTTTTCTTTTTTTGGGCGGGAAAACTGTTCTAAATTCCCTCATTTCTTTCCTTTCACCTTTCTTTTATACTTTTTATTTTCTTCTCTTTTTGATATACTACTTATTTTCCTTCATTTGGGAGTAATGTTTTTAAGGAGTTTAGAAAAATTACTTTTTTTTCAATTTCCCCATGTTTGATGGATATGAGTTTCCTAAAACAAAAATCTTTGTTACGTCAGGTTATCATAATTATTTTCATTCGATTGATTGTATTAATATAATTTAAAAAGACTAATTATCCGATATGAAGTTCAAAATCGATCAATCCCACCAAATCTTTTACTCTATTTGGATTCAAAGAAATGTGGCACCCAAAATTTATAAATCTTGGTTGCGCCTTTAACTATGGGTGAAGCTAGTAATGAGGGTCCAAGGGATTATCTGAAACCTCTTCGACGAGAAATTACACTATTTATACATGGTTCAAAATATATTTTATGTATATATAGTAAAGAGGTTGTTTCCAATAGACAACCTTATAGATTGAACTCATTGAGTTTAAATCGTGGATGCGCCTTTGATTAAAACGAATTACTCAATGAATCATCTCTTTATAAAGTAGTCTGCTTTTGTTTGGAGATGGTCCTTTATGTTTGAGAGGAATCTTCCTTCTTTCAAATTCTTCATGAGTACTATTGGATGATGAAGGACTCCACCTTTTGGATGAACATGTTCTGTCAGTTGAAAATGAAGAAGTTGTTGTTACTGTTCCTAGAATTTTATCATCTTCATTATTGCCTTTGGTGTTGAAGTCTATAGAAGTATCAGCATTTCCTTCCATTATATCACTCAAAATCTTAACCACCTGCATTAAGAATGTCACGATTATAAGATCATACAGATGAAGATAATATTGTTTTACAGAAATTCTTTGAGCTGAGTCATTTTAGTTCGACACTACAAGTAAAACTTACCCATTCCATGGCATTCCTCTTGTCAGGATCCTTTTCGAGACATTTTCCTGCTAACTCAACCATCCAAAATAGCTGATGGAAATCATGGGAATCCACAATCCTTTTATCGATTAGACGTGGATAATTCTTCTGCTCCAAAAGAGGCATTGCCTGCACTTGAAAGGTACAAGTTATCATTGACAATTAATGTTATAAAGTTGTTTTATAGAACAAAATAAGCATGTGTTATATGGTGATATGATCTTTTCAATTTACCCATTCAACAAGACTTTTATCTTTAAGATATTTGTCTGTGTTCTTGAGTCCAGTGATAAGCTGCAGCAGAACAACCCCAAAAGCATAAACATCTGTTTTAGTTGAGAACTTTCCACCTGCTGCATATTCTGGTGCCATATATCCAATAGTGCCAACCACGTTGTTACCAGAAGAATTTTGTGATTCATCATACGCCGCTTTTGCAAGTCCAAAATCTCCTAGCTAAGTCATCGATGTTGCATAAAGTTAGATAAAATAAATGTATTAACTTAAAAGACCAAATCCGTTTTAATCTCTACATTTTATACCAGTACACCTTAATTTGCTCGATCCAAACTAAGGTTCCAACCTAAAAAAGGGCAGCTCGGTGGACAACATACCAGTGATTCATGATCATGTGTGATGAGGATGTTGTTAGGCCTAATATCTCTGTGAATGATGTTGTGTTTATGAAGATATTCTAAGCCTCTGGCAACACCTAAAGCTATTTTTAGCCTCCTCTCCCAATTGAGAGACATTCTAATATCCCCTGCATAAGAATAACATAATTATGAGTGAGCATATATAGACTCCCAATTTAACCCATTCTAGTTAATTTAGGCTGCATATGTATTCCTTCCGTTTTAACCCGTCCAAATATAGTCCAATCTGTCCATTCTAAAAACTAATAGCAATGCATTACCTGACAAGAATTTGTCTAGAGAACCATAGCAAACATACTCATAGACAAGCAACTTTCGGCTTCCTTGGGAGCAAGACCCTAATAACATAACCAAATTTGGATGCCTGGCCTTGCTAAGAACCTCAACTTCAGACTTGAATTCCTTATCCCCTTGAAGGCTCATATCATTATGCTGCTTCACAGCAACTCTTAGCCCAATATTCTTTAAATACCCTTTATAAACAGAACCAAATCCACCTTCTGATAGAAAGTTCTCATTGGAAAATCCTTTTGTTGCTTCTTCAAGCTCCTTATAACTGAAGTCCTTATGCAATCTCATTTTCGGTCTTCTGTTCCCACAAAAGGAACATTCAGATTTTTCGGATATTACATCATACAAATATTGATCATTGAATATGATTTCCTCTTTGTTTTTGTCCTTGATATTTTGATGCTTTTGGTTTTGGTCATTAGAGACGTGGGACGGTGAGTTTCCGGTTGTTGACAAGCTTGAACTTGGATCTACTAAGTCATTTGAAGAAAATCTTTTAACTGACTTTTCACAAAAATCTGAACAGGGCTTCCCCGGAATACTACTTGCCTGTTCTTTGCTTGAGGTTCTCGTACGAGAGCTAACTTTCGAGTCTACAATTCATCAACAACAGAACACCATCAAACATAAAACAAAAGCATCAAACTAAGGTGTATGAAAGAAGAATTGCTTAGCAAAAGCTCCCACTTGATTAAAAAAACTACTACATTTCAAGGAATGATATACATATTTCTTACTTTGTTGAACATAAGGAAGTTCTTGTGATGAATCATCATCGTCTCCCGGTATCATTTCATCATATGAAAATGTATTTCTAGTAAGGGTATTCTCCATTGATCTTAGTGGCCCTCTCACATCTTCTATGGAGTTGTCACTTTTCAATTTTGATATTCCACATGATAGCTTCTCCATAAAGTACCTCTTCTCTTTTTTCATTTCCCTACAAACAAAAACAACCAATTTTTACTTTGGTATTTCAATCAACATTAATATAACAAATAAACAGGGTCCCATCCCATATAACAGATGAACAAAAAATAATTATAATACATAATCATGTCAATGTGAAACTTAGTACCTATCTAGAATAATCCAAGTGGGTTCCAGCCTTTTGATTGCTAAAACAGCAACCACCTTTCTTGAATTTCCAGCTTGAACTTGTATCTGAAACTTGACCTGCAAGTGAAAAAGATATATGTATGGTTAGATTTTTTTGGTTTCCCACCCTGTGTTCGGAGCTTGCATTGGAGCCCCGACTAATTCGGATCGTGCAGGACCCATTCGGAGTGGCGCTCCCAATAGGAACCCTTATCTGGTATAACAATTCAATGTTGTGAGATCATTATATGTGCATATTGACTAACGTAAAATGTAACGAGCTGAATTTTTGCTTATCTGAATTTAATGTCTGTGATCATCTCATTCAATAACTTACAAAGCTATTAAAGTACTGAATATGTATATTCTTTTATTTGCTTAATTATATTCTCAACAAATCTATCATCGAGTAGAGATAACCTTTACGTGACCAAAATGTGAAGTGAGAGTTTAGGGAATAACCTTGTGAACTTCACATTGTTTCAACACAACTAACATCTCCAAACTCTTATTATATTCTTCCATCCTCTTAACTAGCTCTTCTTCCACTAGCTTTTGGTCTACTTTATTTCGTTGTCCCACTACAAAAATATAAACAAGTTGGAAAAATAAATATTGAGATATATATTTCATCATTTTTTGATATATCACAAAAGAAAAAAAGAACCCTTATATAAATTTGTATCGTATAAAATGCACGTTCGAGAAGGAAATTTGGGAGCAAAGATCAAATTGCCTTCATGCCACATATAGGTCACAACACGGGTCCAAGTTATTGAATCAGACATTGATATATTCAAGATTTCTTAGATTTGCACCCTCTTTAAATGCGGGTATGAACGTAGAATACTTCGTATGTTGGACTATTTATTTTTATAAAATGCACATTAAATAAAATTTGTACAAAAAACTTACGAAGTTTTATGATGCCCAAAAAAGCTGATGTAATAGTTGAGTTATTAAATTGGTGAACAACTCCCAACAATATAAGCTCATCTCCTGCCTTTAGACTGAAATTATGAAGAACCCCTCTAATAGCATCCCAATTTACCTCTTTTGATGTATCATGGACAACCACCACCACTCTCTTGCTTCCCATTATAAATTTACCTCTTTTTAATTTTCATTAAGTTTTTGATAGAATAATATAATAAGAATGGTTGAGAGATGGGTAGTTTATATCAGACTGATGCTTCTTAAAGATTAACAAAAATGTATGGTAAGTTGAACTTCGATTATAATCGTGAATATAATGAAGAAAGACTGCATGACATACTTTGAGATCGATCGGTCAAACAGAGACGAAAGTTGGATGTAAATATAATAGAAGAGGAAAGGGATGTATATATATAAGAAGGTTACATATTGTTAATTCCTATGCTAATTTAAGCTGTCCCAAAGAAAACACTAATATAGCTGATGTAATTATTATGACCATTAATTACAAGGCATATAATTTGTTGCAAAGTGAATTGTTTATTTTCAGGGAAAGATTCATCTATTATTATTTATCATTGTGCTACTTGTAGGGGTATAAATACTGCATCTAATCTTCATTTGTAGAATCATAAGTTCTTTGTCTAGTCTGTGATGACGTAACAAGATATTTTACTTTCACAATTTGTGGGGGTGTCATAAAAAAATATGTAATGGATTTTCGTTTTGTAATTAAAAAATATTCGGAAAATAGTAAATTTTATTTAAAGAACTCATTAAATATCACAAGAGAGGAGTGACGCATCTAATACCCAGATTCCAGTATGCAACTCTTGAAATTGACAGATTTATATCTTTATGTCTCAAGATTTAGAATCTCTAACGTAGGCAGATTCCATTAGTTGTCGTTTATTGTTAGAGTTTGCACTGATTCACGTGTCAAATACGCGAGTTGAGCTAAATTTAGATGAATCAAAATAGGCTAGAATAGAAAATGAGCAAAGCATCAAACCGTCTATATGTTACATGAGTTGAAATAGGCTAACAATAATTACAAAACTTAATTGACAAACGATACAGTTTACTAACTTGACGTAAGTAAAGTACTCAGCGTAATTCTTGTTATAAAGATATAAATTGCTTCACTGCTGGTCTAGAAATGATAACACGAATACCTCTTATTTTATTACATTAAGATGTTAAAAGAGATGATAATTGGGGTTTTTAAAACATCAACCTATTGTGTGGCATTCGAACTTTTAGGTAGTCTCTCAAATTAACAGAAAAAAATCCCACCGTGAAGTTTGTTTACTTTGGGAAGTTCACTGTTCATTCAGATCATCTATTTCAGACAAAAGTATCCATACATACCTCCTAGTTGAGGTGGTGCTTCATCAATCAACATAAATATTGAACTGATAATCCATCTTGTATGATGTGGGCTGAGTCAACCCACAAGGGTAGCTCCAAAGCAGTTACCCAAGGTTGCCCAGAATTCAACTCAATGGGGAGGGGGGAATGAAAAGAAGAAACTTTTATGAAGGAGAGAATCTGAATTTAGAGGCTAACAATCAAAATAAATAAAAAGATAAACAGCTTTAGGTATCATCGGTATTTCCCATCAAATATTAATGTATTTCCAGTATAGTAACTTCACAATGCCGTACTGAATAATAGATATGTAAATGCTACTGCTTAATGACAAAAATGGTACTGAAAGTGGACTGGGGTATGTTGTCAGGATGCATTTTTCGTGTGAGCTTGTTGCGGCTGCCTGAACAGTAAAAAGATAGAACTAGAAAAAAACTAGACTCGCATGTTTCAAGCACCACTAACCTCACACTGCATTTTTCTTGTTCCTGAAGTTCTCTTTGAGTAATGCAAACTTTTTTTTACACTGGTTCATGGTCTTCCCAGGGACTGCAGTTGCAACTCGTTCCCAACGCTGGTTGGTTTCCTTGGGGAAGGTTTTCAGAGCTTGAACTAAAGCTTTCTCTTGAACAGCAGACCATATGTCCAAATCGGAACTCGAGGAAACCCCGTTTGCTGCAGGTGCGTCCTCTGTGTTCTGGCTGTTTGTCTTTTGACTAGGGGACTCCTGAGAATCAGCTAATTTAGTACTTTCGCTTTCAGGCTTGCTACTGTTTTCTACTCCCTCTACTTCTGCCCTAGTGGAAAGAGGAGAGGCAATAATCGGTGCTGGCTTTCTTTTCTCAAGGAAGGAGTCAAAGGCTTTAGCAGAGTCGGGCTTTTGGAGCAGAACTGTTTTTGTAGCCTTCAAGATCTCTTCAACTGTCCTTGCAGTACCAATATAATCAGAAATAACTTCCCATCTTCGAGAGGTTCCTTTAGGATATTTCAGCATTCCCTTCCTCAAAAGATCAATTTCTTCTTTGCTCCAAGGTTTCTCCTTTTTCTCACTGCTCATCAGAGGAACTTGTTTTTTACTCTCCAGAGAACCATTTTGCTGTGATTTAATCTTTTCGTCTTTATTCTCATATTTCAAGTTGTGTTCATGTCCAAGTGCTCCCCTGAGAAGTTCAGCTATCACAAGCTCACCCTTTCCATCGGCTTTATCACATAAGTTCCTCAGTTGCTCAATGTCAAGAGACATGCATAGACCTTCTACATCATCATCAGTTAGCCCAAGCAAACACTGAGACAAAACAGGAGCTGCAAGGGTTCTTAAACGACTACGCTCTTTTCGCAATAATTTCTTTTCTTTCTCCTTCAACTTCTTCTGCTGCAAAGCAGCTTCAGCAGCCTTTTTCCCCTCCTCCTCTTTCTTACGCTTTTCCTCTTCAACAATCCTAACTACTTCTTCCTCCTGTAATTTCTTTGCAAGTAGTTTAGCTTCCTTCTTTTTCTGCTTCTCTGCTTTCTCTGCCTCTTTTCTTCCCAGGATTCTAGGGTCTTTTCTATAGGCATTGTCTACAAGTGTACGCACCCTAGCGGATTCTTCCTTTCTGGCCTTCTCTGAAAGTTTTGCATTCTGCCTTTCCATCCACCTCTTGTGATCACGAGATTCAGCTTGTTCAACATCAAACTCATCAGCATGTGGGAACTCTCTCCAGCTTTTGAAGCTGTACCAGAAGTTATAAAAGCTATCCACTTCTTTAATTGGAGTATTCTCATCACCTAATGAAGGGATAGGTTGGGTAACAGACCAACGACCATTCCTTAAAAATGCAGGCCCAAAGACCTTAAAAAAATCTTGTGGAGCACATTCAGTTGGGATTTCATCATCAAATTCATCTGTGGAGTCATAAATCCTTCTTCTAGCAGGGTCCATAAGAATCTCATATGCCTCCTGAATAGCTTTGAAGTGGTTTTCTATTTCCTCCTTCTTAGCTAGTTTTGCAGCTTCAGTTTCCTCAGCTAGAAGAAGAGAAGCCAGCTTGTCAGGATGATGCCTCAATGCAGCATCACGATAGCTCTTCCTTATCTGATCCTCAGAAGCAAGATACCTTAGATGACTCAACCCTAACAATGCATAATGATCTTGTACCTTTTCCCCGGTAGAAGACTTCTTTTTACCCTTAGAACTGTATGATTCTGATGAATAGGTAAATGTCTGTTCCTTGTCATTAGGAACATCTTCTTTACCATCTTTGGGGTCTTCTTTCTCAACATGCCCAACCAGTCTAAGAGCAGCAGAGTGAAAAGAAAGCCCAGCAGGCTCATATTTGTGAGCTTTGATAGGACAGCAGTTAGAGGAAATATAGATTGGTTCACCATTTATAATCTCTTCTGAGTATGAAATAAGACAGATGCTACTCCTGGAAGCCATAGAGAAAATTTAGCCCTCAAGTTCAGAAGATGGATAACACATCTACCAACAGCTACACTTGGGGCAAGATATCAGAAAAGCAGCCTTTTGCACTCAGCCTTTTGCACTCTCCAGCCTGCATTAATGAGGAAGACTTGATTACAACACATCAAACAAAACACAAAGACGACACAGACGCCGGAAAATAAGGTTACTTATCATCATAAAACAAATGCATATGTTACTGCATGTAGCAGCTTGAAAGTATCACGAGAAAAGGACTCTTCTAGGCTATACCAGCTATTTGGTATTCAGGCTAGCGTGGGTTGTTACAAACATTAGATCCAGGAGTCCCTTTACTCTTCTACCTCAGCTTGCATGTCTGGTCAGTTGTGATGTTAATGAAGGGTCAACCCCTCCACAACCTTTTAGTTCTCGGCTTCAATATACACATAAATTATATGCTAGTGTGGATAGCTACTGAAAGAGTGTAGGCTGTCCGTGTAAGCACAAGTCTAAGATCATAGAACCTCTAGTTATAAAACGCTCCTAATTTGTCTAATAGTATTGAAATGAAGTAAACCAAAACAGAACAAACGGACACGGGATTAGTAAAGGCAACCAAAACAAAGTTTGGGAGGCATAGCTGATTGGTACATTACATGCAAGGGATAAGGCACAAAAATGAAAACATGCCAAAAGTGGAGTCAGATGAGTACAACAGATCTGGAGGGCAAAAAGTTGGAACACAAAAATAGAGGGGGCTCATGATGTTTCTGATGTCTAGATTATAGATATTCATCACAGATTGCAAGCAGAAAGAAAATAAAATGATAATAATGATCAACCCTTTCAATCAATCAAACAATTGTGTGAACTAATTCATGACTGCCAAAATCATACAGCTAGTTCTCCTAACAGAAATGGATCAAAAACCTGAGTTGAATAGGTTCAACATAATTGTAAATTACTACCTGAACCAAATTGCATTCAATAAAAATTAAATTCGTAATTAGCTACAAGGTAAAGATGGAACCACCAACCTCTCTCAATGAGAAAATGCAGTTGACAAAGCTATTTTATTCTACTGTGCAACAATTTTACAATGGAAATTCTCTCGTCATAACAAACTTTATAACATCAAGAGAATTCATCACAACCAAATCATAATACTTAGCATGTCCTCGTTTAATATCCTCAGATATATACACAACCACTATGTACATTCAATGCCAATGACCATCCCTTTTACTTGTGGAAACATACACAATTACTTTGTGCATTCAGTATAGATGAAATTCATACTACTTATGAAAAATCCAAAATTATACTACTTTTACTTTCCAATGATAAATTTAAACAATATGTTGTAAATCGTACATGTACCAATCCACTTGCTGAAAATAAAATTTAGAAAATTGACTTCTTGATTAGTACTATGGGTAACCTTTTCTCCAAAGTCTTTGTCAAGAAGATCTTTTACAATTCTTGAGAAGCCAAAAACTGATTACGACTTTGGACAAAAGGGAATAATTCTCAACAGCTTACATTCCTCATGTCAATCATTTGTTAAACAATCAAAAAACAAAAGTTAGCTTAATACTTCCCATAAAATTTAGCAGCAAAAGATGACTGTTTTCTATATCAAAAAAAAAAGGAAAAAAATGTAAGACTGAAGCAAATAGACACTGTGGTTGTCCCCCAAGAAAAACTTTATCAACAATTTGACACATATAAGAAGAAGAGTCTATTGATTTCTTACATAAGAACGCGATAAGAAAAATAGAAGCAAACAAAGAAAACCAAAAAACAGCATTACAATGCACAAGGAAACCACTGAATCAATTCTTGAATTGAGCTAAACATACCACACAATTCCTTCTACAACACCCCTCACATATCCACATTTATTAAATATTGATTACTTTTCATAACATGGCCACTAAATAGGAAGAGAAAGCACACCGAAAATGCAATCAAACAGAAGAAAATAGGCATTGTGAAGAAAGTTAAAAAATAAAAAATAAAACTAACGTTAAATAGATTCTACAAAAGCTATATTGAGCACATCGCACTATACCATTTCTTCTTTGTAGCAAATAAAAATTAACCGAAAACCTCAAAAAAATATTGATAGAACACCAAAAAAAAAAAAAGAACAGAAATTACCTTTATTTTGTTTGTGATTATGGAGGATGATTTGAAAAGGGGTTAAGTTATGTGGTTATGAAAAGAGAGCGGCGGGAAGAAGCTGAAGGAGCGGGAGTAACTAGGGTTTAGTCTGCGGAACTCAGCTGCCTCAATCAGCTAAAGAGGAAGATACATGTGATGATTGTTAGAGATTTATACCTAATTGTGCCAAGCGAATACTGTTAATGGGCCGGGCTACTCGCTTAATATGAGTTACCTAGATATCTGGGCCGTGGGCCTAAAATGGGCCTTGGTGTCCGATAAGTTATTTGATAGGAGTAATAATCAATCTCGTAATTAATTCTAAAATGAATTTATCGAATATTTTGTTGGAATAAACTCACCAAATAACTTAACCCAGAATTAGTTATCCTAAGGGTAAGATAAAATAACCAACCATACTAGCCCTTCTAGCCTTATTTTGTGTTGGTCATTAACTTATGCCACTTATAACAAAAGATAAAGTTGAAAGGCATTAGTATATATTTTTTTAATTTTTGTATCATAAATCATAATATTCCTCACATGACTTAAGTTTTTAAAATAACTTACTAAATTATGCCCACTAGATATAAGTTCAGTTGCTAAAAAACAAAAATTAAATATTCGACCACTTGGACAAAAAATAAAAATCAACTCTTGGAAATTCGTGGAATTTTAAGTTTTATTCGGCTAAATCCTTTTAGAACTGATACGTTTGGTAAAAATAGTCGCTCAAACTTAGTAATCAAATAAACTCATTAATTCGTATCTTTAAAATGAAATAAATAGTCACTCAAATATGAAATGCTTTGTAAAATAGACATTCAAACTTAGTCAACTAACGCGGGGATTTCTAGGTTATATAATATAAATAAGTGAAAAATGGAAGATGAACTTAACCTAATTTCATACAGTAACGGGTACATGGAGTGATGGTTGGAGCAACAAACAAGCACACTTCCTACTTATTTCTACTGGAAAAGAAAATGGTTAGAGACCATTACAAGACTCAAGTCACAAAGACAACTAAGAAATAGACAGACTAATATATCAATAAATCACAAGGGATGGCAGAGGGATTCATGCACTTTATGTCAGGGCCTACAGGAAACTTGAACCAATAAATAGCATATGCCAAATAGGCCATTTGTTTGTTATTTTATCTGCCTATTCTTCTTCATCGTAATCTTCTTCCTCTTCCGCCACACTTGTATTCAGTTGTGACATATGAGCAGGGTCGATGACCATTCTGTCCATTTCGAGTGACCATTGAGGACCTTCCTCTGCTTTCTCATTCACAGGCCTTGGCGATGGATTGCAGGCTGCTATTTCCGGTGCAGCTGGTTTATCAATAATATCATCTACGTTGACCTTCAGATTTGGCATTTTTACAACTGAGTTTTCCTTGTCACAAACAGTGGAATCCTGTTTAGGTGATCCTTTTGGTTCTGTGCAGTTCTCTGTTTGAGTACCAGGATTTAGATTTTGCTGACCACTCTGCTGAACAGATGTGCAGGATTCAAGTTGCATATCAGATCGTGAGAGCTCCTTATCAGCACGGCTTACCCTACCACGACCTCTTCCTCTACCCCTACCTCTTCCCCTACCACTACTGCTAACAGGAGACATCTCCTGCAGGAAATGAAGCCATTAATGTCATGTCTTGATAAAAGAAAATATGAAGTAATCACTGTGCATTGTAACTCTCATGACAACAACAAATTATTGCGTTAACACATATATAAAAACGCCTGACAAGTGATATATGATGCTGCCATATCACATTATATCTTCCTCCAAACTTAATTATGCCATATGTATAAGGCCTAACTAACTGAGAGAAACAATAACACCGTGCCTCAATGGCAAGGTAGTTAGGTCAGCAATATGAATCCTTAATATCCATTCCGCTCCATTTAGATAGACTTCATGCCAATATTCCATAATTTGGGGTTATATTACAGTAAGATATTTACATTTTCTATTGACAAATAAAATCTCTAAACCGACCAAAACCAAAGATAATGGGTGCAACCTTAATTTAAGCTACATCACTCTCTTACTTGGAGAAAATCATCTGCAGTGAATGAAATAGTTGGTGCAACTCTTAACAAAAATCTCAGTTCCTATAATGGAACTCATAGGTGATGGTCAACATAACATCATATAACAGTTGATTTCCATCCCTCTAAGAATTTTGTGCAGATGGCTAACTTATAATGGATTCAACTTCCATTGTAATGATGTCTTGCGGAACCACAATTGTTGTCTCCAACTTTCATATTGGGGAAGGAGGGCCAAGTAACTATTCCAGTTGAATGATGAAAAGAGGGCCAAATAACTAGAGCAAATTTGAGTTATTTAGGGAGGTAAGGTATTTACTAATTGGTGCTAAAGAATTCGGACAGGTGTAATGAATTAGAACTATGAATATGCTCTCATAACAAGATTGATGTAGTACCAAAAAGAGAGGCATAGTTTTTACCAAATTGATGTAGCACCAAAAAGAAAGTAGAGACACTATGGGGAAAAGAGAAAAAGAAAGGAGACAGAGAGAAAAAAAGACAGAAGAAAAGGAGGAGAGAAGCACTAAAAACCGAGATAAGCATAAAGGAAGGGACATAGAGAGATAGATCACCTCATAAAGTGTTATCCATTAATTCTCATTAAGCCTTTGCGACATAATTATACAGTAGTTAAGGATATGCAAGTATGGGATGGAGTAATCCAGGTGTGCACAAACTAGCCCGTGACACCACCATTGTAAAAATAAAATAAAATGTTGTCCGAAGTAAAGTAAATAAGGTCCTGGAGTTTTGAACAAATTAGAACTCGTGAAACCACTATAACTTTTTATCTCTAAACCAAAAAAGATATGACTACATTCAAAAAGAAAAAAAAAGAGAAGATAAAAGACTACTACATCAAAAAAAAAAAAAAGGAAGAAGAAGATATAAGACTATATAAAACCTTACCTCTAAAAATAAAGAAGAAGATATAAGACTATATAAAACCTTACCTCTGAAGGAAAAAATTAGGTTACTGCTAACAAATGGGTAAAACATAATTTCCAACAAAATGATAAAGATGAAAAGAATCAAAGATATGGATAGTGCAATCTTTGCATGAGCTAAATCAGTTTATCCTGTCAAAACTTCATCTCACGAAAATGAGATCATCAGCAATTACTTGTTTCTACTAATACTACATTCAGAGCATCTTTTATTCTTTGAAGAACAAATGCTTTTTTATAAGCAATAACTAAATGCTTTATTATAAATAAGTTCTTTCAGTTTTCAGTCTGAGAAATTAAGAGGAACCTAAGCTACAAGAGTCAACAAAGGGTATCTCACCGTCCTGCTCCTTTTGTATTCGTCCTCACTGTCATGATGTTCTTCTGTTGCAACTTTCCTGATAAAAAGTATATAATATTGCATAGTTTGTCACCTTAAAGGTGTGAGAGGAATATTCAACAGAATTGAAGAAAAACTACTAACTTTAATGTTATAAGACAACCAAGAAAATGATCCTAACCTTCTTTTTGGCATTTCACCAACAGCATCAGAATGGCCATAATCAGGAACCTTGCTGACAACTTCCCGAAGAAAGTCAAACACATTGTAGCTTTGTACACAGTGCTTTCTACAAACAATCAGTATGCATATAATAGGTTAAATGAACCTACAATCCCGTCATTTCCAAATCTATCTATCTCTAAATATATATTTATTTATTAAAGCTAGGGATAGACAAGATGATATGACACCTTGGCCAACAATTGTTTTTGATCTCCTACGTTTGGTCTTTCTCCTATTTTTTCCATTTATGTGCTATTTAAAAAAAAAACTCAAAAGTCACCACCGATTCTAACATAAATACCAACCTTCCTTTTACTCTCTTAAGCACACAACCCCTTCTTCCTATTTAAACTAAACCGTTTCACACAACTTTTGATACTATTTTAAAACAGTTTGGATGTGTTTAACTGCATTAAAGAGTGAGACTTTAATAATGTAACTGTTTTGAGAACCTTTGATATTCCAAAAAAAGTACATTTTTAAGAAACCTTAATTGGTTTCCTTGGCTCCAGAAAACATACCGACCCAAATTTATGAACGTGGAGAAGAATGACAAAGTAAATAGCTGCTGACTGATCTTCCAGTAATATCTTTTTTCCTTTCATTGTTCTTTCTCCTTCTCGATTCTCATAATTCCCTTGTGGGAGCTTCTAAAAATAAAGTATTTGCAACTGCATGTTTTCACAAATTTCTTATCCGGGTGCTGAGTTTGGCTTCTAATAGATATCCATGTCTCTTTTATTTGACTTGTCTTCTTCCCTAATGATGTTGTGTGTTTTTACAAATTTCTTATCAAGATGCTGAGTTTGGCTTCTTATAGATATCCATGAATTTTCTATTGGACTTGTCTTCTCTATTTCTTTTTCCCTAGCGATGTTGCATGTTTTTATAAATTTCTTATCGGCTTCTAATAGATATTTCATGTATCTTTTATTTGACTTATCTTTGTTAAGTTTCCCACATCGGTGGGGGTGGGTCCTTTGGTCTCCTCATATGGACTTGGACAATCTTCCCCTTACAAATAGATTTTGAGGTTGAGTTAGGCCCAAATTTCATATCTTTACACGGTATCAAAGCCAAACTCATCCCAATCTTGCACTCCACCTATGTCGTTCCTGATCCACACACTAAGTTTCCAGCCCTGGGCGTCACGAGGGGGTGGTAAGTCTCCCACCTCGGTGGGGGATGGGTCATTTGATCTGCTTATATGGACTTGGGCAATCCTCCTTACAAACTAACTTTTCAGGTTGAGTTAGGCCCAAGTTTTGTATCTTTACAATCATCTCTATTTTCTTTTTTTTACCAACGATGTTGCATGTTTTTACAAATTTCTTACTTCGTTTATTAAGCTTTATGAACTTCCTGAATAAACCAGGGGTTACTTTGTTTTCTTGTAGTTATTGTTAAAAGAAAGAATTTTACACTAAGAAGCTTAATATTCACATTAATTCAATTTTTATCCATTTAACATTACATTCTTTTGTGTATGAGCATCTGTGTATACATATACATAATCCACATCATAGAACAAAGTGATGACTTGATATCTCCGTAAGTCCAAAAAAATGTTTCATATTTTTTCTCATGTCATTGAGCAGTCATTAGTTATTTCTCTTAAAAATTTAAAAGAGAAAACACAACACTACAATTTTTAAAATTAGTGATGGTGATGGTCATAGCTATGGTGATATTAGCAGTAAATTAGTGGATTATCAACAAAGTAAGGCAATTAGTGTCATGAATTCATTCCCTCGCTAATTTCAGTATTTATTTTGTAGTGAGGGGAGAAAGAGGTTGATAGAAGTTGCACAAAAAATAGTGAAGCAACAAAGCACTAGAAGTACAATATCTCTCCCTTCCCCTGTCATCACCCGGACATAGTCACTTAATTAAGTTTAGATTCCTTCCCAGAACGATTAAAATTTAAATGGAAAAAATAGAGAAAGATTTTTTAGAGGTTATGATTCAGTTTAGGTTCCTTTCTGCATTCATATAAATTCCATTCTTTAGCTATGTACATTTTTTTTTGGATGACCATGGTATCCGGTCCAACTTTCGCGTACCTCGACTAATTCCACGGGATACCTGCCACCCCCACCAGCAACAGGTACCAGGTAACTCTGTCCACTAAGGCTAGGATAGATAGGAAGAATCACCTAGTGTTTTTTTGTCTCCGCTGAGTTTTGAACCTAAGACCTCAGGATTCTCAACCATTTCATTCACCACTAGGCCACACCCTTGGGTGCTTTGCATATGTACATTTTCAAAACGAAGTATTACTTTTCTAGAGTATTCTTAAGATTGTGATTAAGATATGTCTTAATAAATAGCTCTAAAATTTACCTAATTTAATAAAAATTGGCATCCTAGAGGTGCATTTTAAACTTTCAGTTGTTTGTGTTTAGTTGTAATTTTATATTATTAGAAAAGTATTAGTCAATAAATTCACTCAATTTTTTATGGCTGCGCGAAGCGCAGTTGAGTTCTCTAGTTGACTAACATGTGAGAAAGGCAGCATCATCCTACTGAACCTGCAGGGAAAGACGTGTTTTCGTAGTAGAACAGAGATGTACCGGCACAATGGAGAAGGAAAAAATGATGCATTAGCTAACACACACTTAAAGATGATACTAACAATAAAAGATGATTTGTGAAATGCACTGGAATCTAATTCTAGGCATAACGTTCTTAGAGTACTCTTTTCAATTTGTTGGAGAATTCTGATCTATTAGTTATATTGATGAATTCCTCAAATTTCATTTTTTATAAGATTGTCCTAGGATTTCATTGACTGTTTCCCCGAATCCTCCTATCATTTGAGGTTATGATTTACGGATATAAACAGTGTACCAACCCTTCCTTCTGCAGCCTTTAGCTCTAAACTAATTCTATTAACTCTAGCAGCTAGTACTCTCCAACTACAGATAATTATAAGATCACCAGATAACTGATTTTTAATTATTATTATTTTTAAGAAAGGTAACATTCCTGATAACTGATTTTCATCAATGATCAATAGTGACTCACAAGCATCAAGAACAACCCAAGTATAAGACTGAGAATATCAATATACATAGCAAAAATTTTGTAATGCTTACATGTTCACACTCGCAAATAAGGATTTTCACATAACATTAGCTGCTTATGCAATTACGTATGGTCCCATGAGCATCAACAAAAAAAGAAGAAAACTATTATGAAATAAGTTGAAGTAGAGCAACTGAATAAAGTACATTCATAGACATTTGGGGTATCGGCAGAAGATAAAGGAACTCCTGATTTGAAATACAAGGCTGAAGTGGGAAACAACCACAAACATATGTCATACTGTTAGAGATTACATTTATCTCTCATTGGTTGCATAAGGGTTTCCACACATTGTCTTAAGTTTTGAGTTGGACGCTCTGATCCACGTGACAAAATCTGAGCATCCAACCAAAATCTTAAGGTAATGGGTGGATAAAAGGAAATCTTCAATCCACATGTAAACCCTAGAACTGGGTCACACATGCAAGAGAGCGCTGGAGATACACTTGTTCCTCATTGGTCACGTAAGGTTGAAAAAGGGGTTCATGATGTCCTAGGCCACTTCACCTATTGCCTTGAGGTTTTGGGGTGGTAGCTCAGGTTCTTTCAAACATAAGATACTGCACCATGCTAAGAGGAAGCCATGACACTCCACTAATGTTAAAAAGAAGTCATGATTTCTAGATCCACTCAGTTGGCTTGCAGTAGAAATTGGCAAACATGGAGAGAGCATGTTTGAAATGCAGAACAATTCAAACATTTAGCCGAACAAGTTTCCAATGATAGAAACAGATTTTTGGAGAAAGAACAGCACTACAAGAGCAGATATTTTCAGAGAAAAGAATCGAGAAAACTGAAGCGGTTTTACCACACATGACACAACTATGAATATGCAGGTCCTCTTATGAATCAAATGTGCTAAAATAACAATGGCACTGAGATGAAGCACCCTGCATAAATAAATTCATCAAATGTATTACATAAGAAAACTGTGCGCAGAAGACCTATACACTATCACAAGGCAAGTGCATTTCCTGAAACAAGCCTGATAACTTAGCAGACAACCAAGATAACATGTGAATATTGAAATCTAATTACATTCCTAGCAAAGCCATAAAGCCTTTGTGCTTCATCTATGCAATATGATTACAAATACACTAGAATCCAATGACCTGAGCCAGATAAGCACAAATCTGAAGCCACTACTCAACACAGTCAAGTCGATTATCAGGACTAAGTTACCAAACATAACAATTAATTATCCAGATCAGAAATAAGTGAGGAGATGAATAGTAATGGCTCTTTGTTAGCTTCCAGATCTGATCTAGACAGATGTATGGAGATTTTCAAAATGTTACTCACAAGTGCAGTGAATTAACAGTCTTTGCTCCTCTTCTAAGAGTTATGTCATATGTCCGGTCACAAAGGTCTTGTAAAAATAACTCCAAGGCTTTTGCTGCAATTAATGTCAAAAGAGGAAGGGTTAGTAAAAGATAACCACCAAGTAAATTGATGCAAGACAAACATTATATGAGACTTACACACTAGAACAGGCACTGCCATTGCAATCTTACCAACATCCTCATCAGCTTGCATAATTTTCTTGATCCGGGCCTAAACATTTTTCATGAAGAAAATGAGATCTCTTCACATATTCCACATTTGATAGAATTAAAAGCTACACAGCAAATAATGATGATGAAGACAACAATAACAATAAGAATGTCAATGATAACAAAGAAAAGAGACTTAAATCTGATTAGACGTTCTTCTATATGTTTTCCATGATAATCCTCTAAGTTCATCCTTTTAATTCTTAATCCGAAGGAAAAATTACTCATCGAAACAGAAACCCTACTTGAATCACAAAGGTAATAACGCAGATCCAAGAGAGCACCAGCATATCTGTTCATTTAACACAGATATGAGACAGGGATCCCAGTATCCCACTTCTTGTCACAATCCATTTGGCCACACAGACTGGCATAAGGATATTCCACCCTTCTCTTTCTTTGACAAAGTGATAACATCACCATATTTTACTGTAGTAATTCAGACCAGAATACTATACTTAATGTGTCTTCACAAAACTCCAGAAAAAGAACAAGACAAATAGTTAGCTGTGATGTCTGCACACTTAATATGATTGATTTGAGGTAATCTCTCATCATGGTAAATGCCACATCTGGAATATAGAACTCTTTTCCTCTTCATTGTCAGCTTGAACAATGCTAACACAGACATCATTATGAGGCCATTGTACATTGCACTAGCTGTGCTTTTCATCGCTTAGGAATAGTCGCATCCCAATGATAACTTCTTCGAGATTAGGCCTCAATGTCTACAATAGACATTTAGAATGAGTTGTCTTTTAATGCTTGGCCTGGAGTAGTTAGGGTCAATTGGTTTACAGCTTTAAAGAAAATATACAACTTCAAACAGTCAGCTCCAAACGGAAAACCCCATAGTTGTAGATGCTTTTGACCACCAAAGCAGCAGAAAGAATTTATATAAGCTTAAAAAGTTCCAAATTCCACCCTACCCCCCCCCTACCCCTTCCCCAGAGATATTACACCGTGAAACAACAATTTGCAACTAAGTAGAACTTGCCTATTTGTCTTTCTGTATCCAACAATGATCCATGTTGACTAGCACAGATGGCATACCACATCATGGTACTGCCTCACTTAAGTCATTTCATGGACCATAACAAATAAGTATAAATCCAGTAAAGAAGCAAAATATTTTTCTTTATTTGACCAATAAATGAAACCAATAGCTTCAACCCACAACCCAAAATCCTAGCTCCAGTTTGCTCTTCGCCTACACTTAAACTTGGTCAAGACTGAATACTAGTTCAAACAAAAAAATTCCAAGTCCACTGCTAAAAAGACTCAAACTTTCAACTTGAAGTTACAACACAATAACTCTATTGAGCTAATAGAAACTTCAAACCTTTTAGTTACATATAGGAATCCATAAACATAGAATTCACTTCATTCTTTCTTGAATTTTTGTTGATAATCCAGATAACTTCTCACCCGAATTTTATCACGAGCCATAGTACAAGTGAAGTTAAAATTCAAGTTATCCATTTCCCCAATGAAATATCAAGCAACTAAAAAAGGTAAGCAACAACCCCAGGAAAAAAAACCAACCCACTAAGCAGCATAGCTCAAATTCTCCAGAAAATTAAAACAGACACTCGAGAACTGAAAGGAAAGAAAAGCACAATTTTTTTCAAGAAGTAGACATACCCAGAACAATATAAACCAAATTCACTCAAACCCAGATCAGAAAACACCAGATTCGTTGAACCTAACACAACCCATGAGAAGATCATGCCGAACTTACACTGCAAAGTGAAAAAAAAAGGTGTGAAGGAGAACTCACCGCAGGGAAGCGAGTATCAAGTTTTTTCCTCATGATAAATCAGATTCTGTCCATTCAGAAATTGAGAGAATCTGAAGATATTAAATACTAAATTAGAGAATCTAGTGAACAAATTTCTTTGTGAAATTGGAAGAATCAGAAGAAGGTAATCACTGCTCAAAGTGTGATAGAGGAGACGATTTGGGGAAAGTGTAAAACGAAGGTATTTTTTTTTGGATTTGACACATTTGGTCCTTTTACCAAACAACATTTCGATTTGGGACCCCATTTTTGGCTTTTACCATAAATAAGGGTGAACTAAATAATTAATAAACATAATCTAGGGGGTCATTGGTTCTTAAACTAATTATACACAAATTATTAATACCTTATCTAATTGTTTGATTTGGAGACGTGTTATACTTGGATTGATAATATAAAGATTTCTTATGTGGTTAATTAATATACGAAAAAGAGTCAAATATATCCCTATATTATTGAAAATAGTTTAAATATATCATTCGTTATATTTTTGGGCTAAATATGCTTTTTCTGTTGTACTTTGGGTTCAAATATACTCCTATCATTATACTTTGGCACAAATTCACCTTTAATTTTAATGGAATAATACTTGAAAAGATTAAAATTAAATAATTCATTCTCAATTTTAAACATCTGATTTTTTAGAAATAAATAAAATTTCCAAATACTAATTTGAATTTTTTTTTCCTTAAAAATAACAATACAATATTAATACATAAAATTTTTGTATTAATTGACATTTACTGGCACGTGAAATTAATCATTTACTATAAAAAAGCTACTAAATTAAAGTTGGAATAAATGATTAATTTCATGTGCCAGTAAATGACAATACATACAAAAATTTTATGTATTAGTATTGTGTTGTTATTTTTAAGGGGAAAAAAACTCAAATTAGTACTTGAAAATTTTATTTATTCCTAAAAAAATAGATATTTAAAATTGGGAATGAATTATTTAATTTTGAGCTTTCCAAATATTATTCCGTTAAAATTAAAGGTTAATTTGTGCTAAAGTATAATGAGAGAAGTATATTTGAACCAAAAATATAATAGAAAAAGTATATTTAAATTTTTTTCAATAGTACAGGGTTATATTTGGCCTTTTTTCGATTAATATATAATGATTGCTATATGGTAATTAATGACTAAAGAATTTTTACATGGTCATTAATAATGAAATAGTCAACTTTTTAATTACTCGTTACCTCATTAATAAAATATCAAAATTTAACCCAAAGAAAAACCAAATTTTAATTTATTGTACTGAAATTAGTAAACACTTTATCTTACAGAAGTATTACGAAAATTACTAAACTATTTTTTATCATCAAAAGGTCACTCTATTTTGCATAATTATCACATCATTAGAAGTTGCTCTTTCCTTATGCCTATTTCGATGTAGGGTTATTTCACTTATGGTCATTGGAGTACTTTTTTAAAAAAAACTATTTTTTAATAATAGTAAAGTCACTAAACTAGCTAAACACTAAAATCATAAATCAGTTTTGTAATAGTGAAGACACTAAACTATGTGTTTATTGCATGGAAAATACAATTTGTGACTTTTGGTGCCGGAGAAAATTTGTCATTGCCACATTTACATTTTCATAACATACATTTTAAACATAAGCAATTAATAAATTATTCTTCTTTTCTTTTGATCGAAAAATATACTATATTAATATTAAAACTTAAATCATACAAGGGGAACTGCGGCTTAAACGAGTCACTAAACAATTGGCTTAAAAAAGCAGACATATTCGAGAAACTAGAACTACTAACTAGTAAATTGATGAACAAAATAAACATCTTGCTTGTCAAGAAGATCCTCTCGAACAACTTGTTGGTCAAAAATCGTCAATTAATCAAATTTTGATATCTAATTCTTCTTCAACATTGTATTTTCAGCAATTGATTCAACATTATTAGCACGATAGAAGTTGAAGAAAGCTTGTATAAGTGGCTTCAAGTTGGTAATATTGCATATGATCTTCATTCCATGTATTCCTTATTTCAGAATCATTAATTTCTAACAACGAACTGATCGTAGATTCTTGAATATGGGAAAAAGTAGTTAGCCCCAACATATGATTCTCTTCACCTGATGAACCCTTTTGAATTTGCACCTCTGCCATTGGTTCAACAATATTAATAGGAGTGATTGCATTATCATAATATTCCTGATCCATTCGCGATTCTGTATCCACCTTCACTTGTGCAGAAAAATTCATATTATTGCTAATTGAATAACAACCATTAAAAGAATCTTTCTTGGACTTCTTTTTTATGGCACAAATACAATAATTTTTAAGCTCGGAGTTTCTAAACTTTCTAAGAATAGCTTCATAAGGACAACAAGTCTTAGTATTATAAGAGAGACTCCTCTTAATTCCTATACTCAAAAGACTTGCTGCTTTGATTACTCATAACCCTTTTCCCCTTATCTAGCTGCTTCCAACTCCCAAGATTTGCACCCACAACCCTGTGAAATTTCACATTATCTTTCTTCTTCTTATGCCTTGGTGTAATAAAGTGGCGGAAAATACTAGTGTCACCATCATCATCGTCTCCACATGCAGTGGCTCCCATACCCATAAGTTATCCAAGGTTCTTCTTTATAAACATCATGCTTCGTAATAAAATCATTGTCACGCAAATCTCTTTTAGCAAAAAATCTTAGCAGGAATGTGATTAACTCAGAATCTGTAGGATGAAATCAAAACCCTTCGTTTTGTAACTCCATCATCAGTCTTTCTTGAATTAAACGAATTTTATGAATGCAAAAAGTAATTTTATGAGTAACGACTATTTAGACAACAAAAAGTAAAAAAAGTTGAATGCAATGAGAACAATTTTAGGAATACCATATTTGTAACTAGTTAATCCTTGCCGTGGTGGGAAACCCAATTAGTAATAACTTGGGAAAACAAATATTTAGTAACTTAAACAATATTTAGAAACTTACGATTTTTAATTATTTTTTTTAACTTACAATTATACAACAATAAAACAATATTTTAAAACTTAGGATTTTTAGTAGTAAAACAATATCTAGAAACTTACGATTTAACTCTTATTTTCTCGTGCAAGAATCGGCAGTTTTGGTATTAGTGGTGTGTAATTTAATTTCTAATTTCTGTTATTTTTTTGCAGATTACACGTATTGAAAAAAAGCAATTCTTTCTGAATTTGAAAAAAGCAATTCTTTCTGAATTTTCAAATTCCGAGCATTAGCAAATTGTTATACTCCCTTTTGTTTAATTTGTTTATCTTATTTATTTTTTGGACAATTATATTTTAATTTTAACTTTTTACTTGGCAAGAAATAATTTTTTTTCTTTTTAATTTCATTTTGTTTGATAAAATAGAGTAACTATATTTACCTTTTTAATCGATAATATAGGCCATTTATATAAGGTTATTGTAACCTTATCATTAATTTCATTTTGATAACGATAAAAAAATAAAAAAAATTGTATTTCTTAATTTTTTTCGAATGAAGTAAGACAAGCATTAGCTAATAAAAAAAATATTAGAAAAATAATGTGTTTAAAAAGAAAAGAAATACTATAATTATTTAGAAAAATGATACTTTTGACCCATTAAATAATAATTGGGGTATTTTTGGACCAAATTATTGACGGTAAGGGCATTATTAGGCCAAATTATTAACTGAGTGCGTTTTTGTTCAATTTCGCTTAATTCAAGGGCATTTTTAACCCTTTCCATAGTTTAAATAAGTTATTAGTTTCTTCTACTTCAAAAAATATTGTTAGAAATCACATAAATCACACGACACTTACTGTTTTTCTTGAAATAACTATCACACTCCAAGCCTAAAACCTGAGCGTGGCTGACACTCAGAATCATTGTCGGTTCCAAGCTGATCCTTTGCCTGGCTTACTACTGAACGAACGATTGAACACTTATGCGAATGCTTTGAAAGTGATGAACATGTAGATCATGTAAAGATACTTTATGCAAAAGTCTAAAAAATAGATCTGAATAATAATGATAATGTTTAACAAAGACTCAACTTACTCATTAACTTACAAGTGATAAACATGTAAATTATTTAAAGATACTTTACGATTTTTTTTTAACTTACAATTTTCAACAATAAAGCAATATTTAGAAACTAAGGATCTATAACAATAGAACAATATTTAGAAACTTACGATTTTTTATTATTATTTTTAATTAGGAATTTCAATAGTAAAACAATATATGGACTATGCGATTTTTTGCACAAATTTGCTTTAAAAAAAAACTCTACAGATATAAGCCCTCCGATTCAGAGATGTCATGAAATTGGGTCAGTCAGGTAAGCATTGAATGTTTTGGCTAAATTATATAAATAACTTTATAGGTTTCACTAGAGTGTAATTATCTCAATTTTATAACGATATTTCCATGAAAAATGAATTTTGTTAGTTGATTATCAATTTGGAACAAATCATAAGCTAATGATAAAATTCAAATCTCATTATAATGACATTTCACTATAGCGATCTGATTATAGTATTACATCATTTGTAAAATTACCTATTTATAACAGTCATATTCAAATATCATGTAATAATATTTTGTAAGAACAGAGAAGGGCCTAAAATGCCCCTCAACTATTTAAATTAGTACAAAATTATCTTTATCCATTTTTTGATCCGAAATACCCCTGACGTCAACCTTTTGGCTCAAAAATTTGAAGACTTTGATAAGAAGTTTCTTCACCTTGGCTTATTTCTTCATTTTCTTGTTAAGTATTGAAGTCAAGTGTGTAGTATTTTACTTCAATGCTTGTATCTTGTTTATGGAAATATTTTATGATTAAAGTTTGGATTAAATCCCTCGTTTTGCTTATGTATTGAATGATTTTCATTTTTTAATGAAGTGAGTTACGTTAATTATTTTTTTAATTATTCTTGTTCTTTAATGTTTTTAAAAGGAGTAGCTAACTATAGGACTCGTGCATTTACTTTGATTATTTGAGCTCAAAAGAGGAAAACTGAGGTTGATAAAGATTAATTAACAAGAATTTGGGGCGTTTAATTTACCTTCATCTAATAGTTTATGCTATCACTTAGTGGGATTTCACTGAATATGTTGTTGTTGTAATAGTTCATGCTAGTGATACGAGAACTACTTGTATTCACATTTGGACGTTTTTAATGTTGTTTGTTGGGTTAGAGATAGCCAATTAGGTAGCCTTGTTGAATTTTTGGCCAAAATCATCCTTAAAATATACTCCAAACTTAGATTACATTCTTAAAATATCATGATTTGCAGAAAACATCCTTCAAGTATTTAAAAGTTAACAACTTTCATCCTTCCGTTATAATTTGTCAGAAAACTAACAGATCCCACAAAAATCAAGTCACCCCTTCATATTTATTATTTTGAGATACGCCAAAAATATTATCATGAATTTTTTGGGCAATTGAGTTTAGCATTTTGCAAAAAAAATTAATGAACGGTTTTTTTTTTATGTGATTCAATATTAAAAAAATTATCAATTGAAATATATTTCTTCTCAACTGAATCTGCTAGAAACGGTGTTTGTTAGAGACTTCCACTTCTAATAATGGAGAATGAAACTCGAATGCAAGACATAATCAGAATTTTGATTAAAAACTCGAATGCGAGACATAATCAGAATTTTGATCACCTATATACCAAATTTCACCAAAAAATTATTGATTATCTACAATTTGACTTTGAAAAAGGTGAAGATAATTAAGCGTCAACTTCTTCCGCTAGTAAAAAAGAAGAAGAGCAAATCATGTATCCTCACACCTTCCTAACATTTTTTGTTTCAGCAAGCAATGGTGTCCTAGATTTTTAAACTTCTTTTTTATGAGCTTTTTATAGCAAGTAATGAATTATACAAGAAAACTTTTTGTTTACTTGAATTGCACATATTTTTGGAGGGTCCCTTAATTTTTTTGGCAATATTTAACAGACTGATGGAAATTGTTAACTTTCAAATATTTGGAGTATGTTTTTTGTCAAAAATAATATTTCAAGGATGTAATTTAAGTCTAGGATATAATTTAAGGATGTTTTTGGCCAAAAACTCTAGCCTTATTAGTAGTGTCCGCAAGGAACTAATATAGAATCATTATCCGAGGCTAATTGAAATAAATTCACTCATAGGTATATCTTTTATATAAGGATTATTACTTAATCTTAATTAATGTGCATAATTCCTAGCCATACTCATTAAGTTAACCATGGTTACATGCTCCGAGTACAAAATGCCTATAATTTTCTTTCAAATATGTAAATTTTACTTTGATTGATGTAGAACTTGTGGATGAATGAAGTTCCACACCCTACACAAACATAAGGAAAAAATGACAATTAACAGAGAGCTAATTAATTGAAAAGACCATAAGGTCTCCTCTGATTAATTAAGTATTTTGTTTTTCAACAAGGAATGGTTTGAATGTCAGCAACACACCAATTGCCTCAATCACATTCAGCACAAAGAATACCACTTGATCACCTGCATTCGAGTAGAACACAAACATATATAAATACCAGAGTGACTGCATAGGCGGATGCAATGTTATTTGGTCATTACCTGGAAGAATGGAAGCGTCAAGCCTTTTTTGTGCCCAAGAAAAACTACACAAATCAAGAAAAGGCAATAACTTTAGCTGTAAGAAAAGAGATTCGCGTTCCTATTTCTAAAGAAGAACAAATTATTTTGAATGATAAGTGTTAGTATAAAATAAGTGAACTCACAGTGCTCCTCCCCCTGCTGGACCAAGAGCTTTAAAAATTGACATTGCTGTCATGGCAATTCCATTAGCAGCTCCACGTTGTCGCTGGTCCTGTGGTTATGAATCATTTAATATCTGACCAAAAACAAGCGAAGCATATGGCATGGATGATATAATGCTTCTGCAATCGACAATTACAAGATATACTAGCTTTTAACACAGAGAGCAAAGAAGAATTTACCACTGCTTTGTTTTGCAATATGAACAACCCTGTTATGATAGAGATCTGGAGACAATTTGAAGTCAAATGTTAGAATTTGAGATCATAAATTTCAAAATTTGTTCACGTTTCGAAGAATATCACATTTACTTCCATATTTCATTCATCATCTCGGTTTTGGTCTTGAACGTGCACAAAGATACTTGGTAGCAAGAATAGATAGACTGGTAAGAAAAATTACACAAACCAGAAAAAACACTTACGGATAAAGCATTCTTGATCATTGATGCAAAATTTATTGCGACAGAGAGGGCGATCCCAGACAGCATGGCGATATAAGGGTAACTTGTCAATATGGGAATTGACAAAACCTGATCATATTAGGGAAATTAAAGTTACTTCTAGAATTTCTGGAAGCCTGGATAGAACGCAAGAGTTAAACGTATTTTATAAGTTCAAGTGCTTACTCCTGCAACTCGAGCAATGACAATAGGGCCAATATACTTCTCAAACAATGGATATAGAGATAGTTGAAAGACTAGAAGGCCAAATCCTGAAAGAGGCACCAGCATGATTTTCAGTATGCAATATCTTATCGATCACGATATGAAATGAAATGTATTAGCTGTAGTTCAGTCTATGTAAACAAGACAGCAGACAACTCAGATGCTTTCAAATTATGAAATGAAACCTTGATCACTATGTGAGGACACATAGGGTTCTTCCTAATCACATTAGAAATGGGGGAAGGAAAAAACAAGAAGCAAGAGATTAGTTGGGAAAAGAATGGCAAGCAAGCGTTTATCTGCAAAAGAATATAAATTACTATAAAATTTAAATGTACCTGAGATTGACAATACTTCACCAACATCAACAGTTGAATAACTTAAGCCTCCAAACTTTCTGGGGCTCACAGCCCATAATGAGAAGATCTGCATAAGCAAATATGTTATAGGATGATGCAATGGATTAGTTATGCAATGTTCCTGGTGCCACAATAAATGAAAGAACAAGCATGATCTACATTTTAATGATTGTATCTTACCGTTACTAATTAATTTGGGTTAAAAGATGGTATACCTCTGTATAAGCCATATCATGAAGAGAAAAGACACAGTATAAGATGATCGATGACATCAATGGCCAGTTCTTAAAAAGGTTTTCTTTTGGGGCTGATTCAGTTCCGTCTTTTGTATCTGATGCAGCCTCCAGAGTCTCGTATGAACTTTGAGGTGGCATTCTTGAATCATGATTGTGTAATGTTTCCTGCAAAATCCATGAGCTTTAAGGATGAATATTGCCGTATTACCACATTTCCTTGTTCTACACAACACATGCCAGTACATATGTAAAGGCAGAAAAATGAACTCCCGACTCATTCCTCCGTTTCAACTAGAACAAGTCCTTCCTCACCCGCCTCACGAATGTACAGAAGCTCAAAAACAATTCACTTATTTGACAGAACCAATATTAATGTAATCATGATGTAGATTTACCGGGAGCCAAAATGAAGCAATACCCACAGCCAAGGAAAACAGTGATATGCATAAGCAAGGCAAGAAGTAGGGAAATCTGCAGAGAAATATCATACGTTGGAGTCGAGGAGCAATTAAAGCAACAGAAGAAGATACACAATTATGAAAAGAAAGAAGGCAAAATACCTCCCAAATATAGAATCCTTTGAGAATAAGTCCGGATATTTCTCTGCAGGCTGAGTTCAAAGCGGACATTTAGAGCATACATGCTAATGAAATACAAAAAAGAAAATAGCCTAGCAAAAGAAAGTACCTGAGCAAGGAAGCCTCCTAAAGCTGGACCAATAATCAATCCGATACCCCAAGCAGTACTAATCTGAAACAATTCAAACATATATGAAAAATAACAAAAATCCATTGTCTAAATGGTCATTCAGAAATACATTAAGGGCATTTTACCGTTGACATTCCCAGTGCTTGATATTCTTCACGAAAAATTTCTGCAGCATATGCCTAAGCATGGAAAGTAAGTATCTTAAAAGAATAGCTCAGAATACAGTACTGAATTGTAAGATAGTATTAAACTGATTGGATACCTTTATTGGTCCAATCAAACCATTTAAAAAGCCAAGAAGAAATCGTGTAATGATTGCCATCCAAAAGTTGACACTAAGACCAAAGAGAGTATTGAAAACAACCCTGAAGAATCACAATTAAAGAAAAAGGTATAAACTTGTTGACATTTGAGTGAATGAAATCTAAAAGAGAACATTTGCAATAAAGATTAGTCGTACACTACAAAAGTGCCAAAAACTATAACTGGTTTTCGTCCGTATCGATCAGCCACTGTTCCCCAAAACACAGATGTCAAAGCTCTTCCAAGCATAAATGAAGAACCTTCAGTATTTTCAGGAAATTGATAAGTATTTATTTGAATTTCGACAGACCTTTATATAATCATATATCTCAACATACAAATAATGGCATGAAATTATAAGCTTACCTACATAACCTGCATATGTACTAATATCTTCCTCTCTCTTTGCAATGTGAAAGTCCTTTATCTATACAGAAAGCAAAATTAGGAGGTGTCGTGACGCTGTTTAGCAAACTTCAAGTAACAAAGGGGACCAATTTCAAGAAACAAAATCGACAAGACACTAGGGCAGAGGTTACAATTAACATGAATGTTTTTATCCAAAGTAAGGAACTTAAAAGGCCTGAGGCCTCTTTAAACTCGAGTCAAGATTGAATTCTAACGTGCAGGATACATAAGTTCATCGCCAAAACTTCAGCTAATTCTCTATACGATGAAAAGCCAACACTAGCTGCACTTAACTTATTAACATGAGCTATTACCTTAACATTTTATTCTAATGATTAACTTCAATTCAGCCTCTAAAATAAAGATATCTTAGTTTAACTTAATCATGTGTATTCGAGAAGACTAGAACAACGTAACAAGGACATCACAAAATAATCGAGAGATCTTACCATGAAATAAAGAAATGGAAAGAGAGATGATATTGGAAGTGCTGATCAGAATTGAATCCCGCGAAACAGAAACCAAAAAATAAAAAATATCAGACTTGAAAAATTAATATAGGCAATACACATGAACTTCAAATTTCAATTCTTAATAATCATACAAAGTAACTATCACATAACACAGTAACATGGCATGCGTCTAATACACGAATCTCCAGAAATCATGAAATAAATTACAACTTTGATGGAACAGTTATCATCTCCAAGCAGGATTGTAAAGTAGATGTGAATAAATACCAAATGCATTAGTGAGCAATTGCTAGAGTTATAATGCATGAATGTTTATGCACTGAACTTCTGCTTACTTCTTCACCCCATATCACTACTAAGATAATGGAATTTTTAAAAATAAAAACAAAACAAAATAACATATACTACCTCTCATAAAAAACTTACTTTGCACTCCATATTTATATTAAATTAAAGTAGAAATATATATATCATCACTTAATTATAGTTAAATCATAAATATGGAGTATATGCTAGCTAGTGGTGAATGTAGACCACCAACAACGTGGGTTGTGGTGCAGTGGTGGAACTGTTTCACCCTTAACCAGAGGTCTTGGGTTCGAAAAAAATTCTGTTGGGAGCGTCACCCCTAATGGGCCCTGCAGTGAGTGATCCAAATTTAGTTGTGACTCCACGGGCTCCGGACACCGAGTAGAAAACCAAAAAAAAGAAAGAATGTAGACCAAAAATATTGGATTCAATCGAACTCAGTTTTTAACACAAAATATTGATATGTATATATACATGAAAAATCATAATATCATAAGTATAATGTGTTCAGTTGTAAGAACATAAAAATTGAACCATCTTAAATTTCAGGAGAGATAAAAAAAGAAGAAGTCATTTTAGCTTAAAAAAACCAAGTGCTTATAATAAGCACTTTTTTAATCTATCAAAAAACTCTAAAAATACTTATAAGCTGTTTTGGCTTGAAAACACTTTAAATAAGTCAATCCAAGCAAGCTGTTATATGATACTTATTGTTAACGGAAGGTGACAAGTATCTCTTGAAATCATCAATGAAGCTGCTTATACACTGACTCGGACACCATGATTATAAAAAAAATAAAAAGAATAAACACACGTCTTGTATTGGTTAATTTAATTTGGTGTAAATCTAAACTAATTACCTGTGCCAAGGATGACAACCCATATAGTGAAGAGCTCCTTAATGGGCAAACCCGTTTGACTCGACTTGTTTAGATCCACTTTACAACCCGGACAATTCTCGTAGTAATAATGCTCTTTCTTATTCAGCAGTGTCTCTAATTCGCCCGCCATTTTTCTTTTATGAACAATGAACGAAAGGTTGTTCTCTTCTGATGCATTTATATATATCCACGTTTATATTTTCTCTTAATACGTCGACCACGATGATGTAAATTTCAATTAGATATTTAAACTGAAGGCCTAAAATGCCTTTCAACTATATTTTCTCTTAATACGTCGACCATGATTATATGTGATTTTTGTTATTTATTTGAGAATAGTTTAAATTTGGATCAATCAGATTAGGCAACATAATAAATAAATATGTAATGATTTTACGTTAGGGGAGTTGTTAAAAATAAGGGTAAATATGAGTCAAATGGTTAATATTGAGGGTATTTTTTAGCCAAAAGGTTGACGTTATTTGGGCGCCGAAAGGTAGATGAAGGATAGTTTTGTACCAATTCGAATAGTTGAGGGACATTTTAGACCCTTCTCCATTTAAACTATTATTTATTTCAGTGTATTTTCAAGTGTTAATGATCAGGTAAAGTTTATCATATAAAATATGTCTATTTTATTTTTGTTATACACATCAAGTTCAGTTAAAAAAAAACTTGAGATAAAAATTACTATGTATAATTTTTTTTTATCTCCACTCACAAAACTTTTAATTTTTTTTCAAGTAAAATGCATGTTCAAATATAATTTCAAAAACTCGTTTTTCCAAGTTTCAACTAAATCTATGTCAAACGCTAGCTTAAACACTTTTGGTTTGATCATATATTTTAACTTTAAGGATATATTAATCAGTTTGACAGAAAAATTGATTAATAGCACTTTTTATTAAATATATTAACTACTTATTAGTATTTTCATTATTTTAATTTAAATATATAACTGCTTATTTATAAAATTATTTTCAACACTTAAAAAATATTTTCAACACTTAAAAAATATTTTCAAGCCCTTAAAGCTTACCAACTAGTCTAAACGAGCTCTTAATGCATTTTGGTCTATACTTTATTTTATGTCAAAGAGTTCATAAACAACTTTGCTACATAAACCAAATTTAAAACTTGTCAATCACTCCAATGAGAGAAAGAAATAAACAACACAAAGACGCCAACAGTGACCAGAAGACTTTGTTTATATAAAAACAAATAAAAGTGTTATAAAATAAATCAACTTAATAAAATAAGAAAAGGAAAGTAGGAGAAAAATATAAAGGAGTAAATGAAAAAGAGAATTCGTGTATCTGTATGCATTTATATTACCAAAACTTAGCAATTTATAGCAAAGAAAAGTGAGCAAATTGGACAAGTTATTTAGTAAGCCCCCCCTTCGTCAATTTGCCTAGTAGGTCCCACTAAAATACATTCACTTCTCTATAACAAAAAGCAGTTTATTTTGTCAATGAACATAATAAATATAATAAAAACAAACAAAAACAATTTTGCAGACGACTCCTCAAACAGCAACAAGCACAAAACGAATATCTCTGGACCCTACTAGAAGAGAAGCATGAAACGGAATTCTTGATGGTGTATTTTTCAACGTCGGAGTCAAAATTTTCATTAGGAAAATTTAAAATTTGGAGAGTAAATACATAAATTAGTCGAACGAAATTTGACATTTACTATATATGCGTACATAAAAATTACTTTAATCATATATAAATAGCATAATTTTCCACCGAAGGAGATTCAATGAACCCTCTGAACTCAAGGTGGCTCATGTTTTGGTGTAGTTCAAAATATTTGGTTGGTTCAAAATTTTGAAACATATTTCTAAAAGAACAAGTTCATGGAAAATGAAAAAAATAACTTTCCTAATGAGATAGAAAACATTCTAAATTCATGTTCTTCTCCCATCCAACCATCGCCTCCCAAGTCCCAACCCTCATCCTTTGGTCATTCCACCCCTACAATCCTTGATCTTCGATAGTATTTCTATTAGATTATATATAATATTCATGGGATAATATATTTTTATTTACTTACCAAATGTCAGAAGATAAATAAGCAATTTACTTATTTTCTAAAAAATTATCTTATAAGAAAATATTTTCGTTACGTTCCTACCAAACATACCCTTGTGAATGACTTTCTGTATATAAGGTTCGTTTGGTGGTTGAACAAGTATATTATAACGATGAAATTATAATATGAGAATTAAATAATAAAATAATTATTTAACAAATTTATTCTTATTGATAACTACCTGATTTATTTGGCTAAAAATGAGTTATTTTAAATATATTATGTAGTATGTTTTTTTTTTAACGAGACAAGTTGTCATTTTACACATGCGAATTCCCTTTATTTATTTTTCTTCAGGCTTTATTAAGTCGCATCCTCAGATGCATTTCATATAATTTTGGTATTCCCTTATAAATAATACATTTATAATATATCGCAAAATGTTTGGAACAGCAACATTAATCACATAGGTAATTAGTATTGCAGAGATTTAAATAAAAGATGTTATACCTCTTGGCTTGTGTTTGAGATTTGTCTAAGAAAAATGTATATGCTATGTATAATATTAAGCATTCAGTTGATTTGAAGTTGGATAGTGCCATTATTATCCTATATATACATCATTCTTGAAATATATACATCATAGTTCATTAATATGCCTATTTCCTAGCAATATTTCTTAGTGTATGCTCCGAGTACAAAATGCCTATAAGTTTTCAAATATGTAAATTTTCCTTTCATTGATGTACTACATTAGAACTCTGTGTATGAATGAAATTCCACATCCCACACAAACATAAAAAAATAACCTCGTCTCAAAATCATTGCCAGCAGAAAAAAATGAAATATTCAAGAGAGCTAATTAATGAAAAAGAGCATAAGGTCTCCTCTGATTAATTAGTATTTTGTGTTTCAACTAGGAATGGTTTGAATGTCAGCAACACACCAATTGCCTCAATCACATTCAGCACAAAGTATACCATTTGAGCACCTGCATTCGATCGAGTTGAACACGAACATATATAAAGATCGGAGAGAGCATAGGCAGATGCAATGTATGTGCTATGGTAAGGGTTTAACTGTACCTGGAAGAATGGAAGCGTCAAGCCTTTTTTGTGCCCAAGAAAAGCTACACAAATCAAGAAAAAGACGACAGTTTTAGCTAGCTGTAAGAAAAGAGATTCGGGTTCCTATTTCTAAAGAAAAAACAAAGTAATCTGCAAGGTTCAAAATAACAAATTATTTTTAGTGAAATCTCATAAGCCTTGACGAAACAGACTTTCTATCTGTTCAAAATAACAAATTATTTTGAATGATAAGAGTTAGTATAAAACAAGTGAACTCACAGTAGTCCTGCCCCTGCTGGACCGATAGCTTTGGAAAATGACTGAGATGTCATGGCTAGTCCATTAGCAGCACCACGTTGTCGCTGGTCCTGTGGTTATAAATTATTAGATATCACACCACGACCACGTGAAGCATGTGATATAATGCTTCTCAATTGACAATTACAAGATATGGCTTTTAATGAGAGAGCAAACAAGAATTTACCACTGCTTTGTTTTGCAATATCATCGTCCCTGTTATGATACAGATCTGGAGGCAATTTGAAGTCAAATGTCAGAATTTGAGATCATAAATTTCAATATTCGTATGTAGAATATAGTTCATTTTCTAACAACGGCCTCTTATTAGCTAACATATCTTTTCGTGATGGAGAGAGATTGCTTAAAGGAGAGGTCTTGCACATTCATCATCTAGGTATTGGTCTTGCACGTTGTATGTGCACAAAGATAGTTGGTAGGAAGAATAGATCGACTGGTAAGAAAAAGTACAGAAACCAGAAAAAGCACTTACAGATAAAGCATTCTTCAACAAGGATGCAAAATTTATCGCCACAGAGAGGGCAGTCCCAGAGAGCATAGCAATATAAGGGTAACATGCCAACAAGGGAATTGACAAAACCTGATCACATCACGGAATTTTAAGTAACTTATAGATTTTCTGGAAGTCTGGAGAGAACTCATCAGGAGTTTAACATATTTTACAAGTGAAGTGCTTACTCCTGCAACTCGAGCAATGACAATAGGACCAAAATACTTCTCAACCAATGGATACAGAGTTAGTTGAAAGACTAGAAGGCCACATCCTGAAATGCCACAATGATTTCAGTATGCAGTATCTGATTACTATATGAAATGAAACGTATTAGATGTAAATCTGTCTCTGTCAAACGAGACAGCAGACAATTCAGAAACTTTCTGCCTGAGCTAATTCTTCTATTGATTACCAATCTAAAATCCAGAATTCTGCTTGACCTTCTAGAGAATGGTATAGTATGTCATCATAATTGTGATCTAGTACGCTTTTCAAGAGCGAAAATGAATAGATAATCAAATACCATTCAAGAAAGATATTAGCAAAAATAGCTGATAACTATGAATTATTTTAAGTGAAAGACATTGATATCAAAAAATCTTCCAACAGGAGGCATAAACAGAGAGGGGAACTAACAAGTTATTCTGAACTGTCATAGAACTTCACTAGATGGAACCATAAATAATTAGAAAAAAGTAGTCATAAACCTGAAAAATTAGTAGGAGTGCTTCTGAATTCTTAATAATCTATGTACTTTAGACACATTTGGGATCAGACGTTACTTTGGTGCAAGACATAACGCAAATTCCTTTATTTTAAAGTTTGATGCACAAACAAATAATTCTAGCAGTTGCAAAATCTATAGGGCTGAATGTGGGACTGAGACTCGAAGGCAATAACCATTGACTACATTAGCCTGTGTGCCAGATTTTAGTAAAACAACAGAGACTATTCGCATTATTTTGTTTGTTTTTAAAATTCATAGTTTATGGCTTCATACATCACATTCTGCACCTCCTTTATTCTTACATTAATTAAGTTTGATTTTGGACGGATCGTAAGTTTAATATTATAGATTAAAACACCTTATTTCGTAACAGGTGGTAATTTTAACTACGTGAGTACAGCATGTGTTTCTTCCTAATCACATCAGATGGAGAAAGAAAAATAAGAAGCAAAGAGATAAGTTGGAAAAAGGATGGCAAGCAAGGTCCATTTATCTTGCAAAAGAATTTACATGTACCTGAGATCGACAGTACTTCACCAACATCAACAGTTGAATAACTTAAGCCTCCAAAATTTCTGGGGGTCTCAGCCCATAATGAGAAGATCTGCAGAAACATATAGATTTTGGGAAGATGAGAGTAAGTAAAATGTTTATTCAGTCTCCAATAGCCAATGAGCCTAGGCTTTCTACGCAGAGGACAGAGCTTCAGAGTTGTATAACAGACATTCCTTTTACTGTCGAAGAGAGGAACCATTTACTTTCTTAGTTTACCATGCGAAAGAAAGGAATTCCGCACATATCAGCATATAACAAATTGTGTTACCAATGAAGTCATCGCATGACAACATGCAACCAACAGATATCATACCAGAAATATGCATTACTTTATCTTTTTTATAGTAGAAGATGCCTACATAATCATGATGTGATTGTATCCTACACCTACAGTAACTATATTTGGGTTAGAAATATGATATACCTCTGAGTAAGCCATATCATGAAGAGCGAAGATACAGTACAAGATGATAGCCGACATCAATGGCCAGTTCTTGAAAAGGCTCTTTGGGGGGGTTGATTCATTTCCTTCTTTCGTATCAGATGCAGCCTCCAGAGCCTTGTATGAACTTTGAGGCGGCACTCTTGTATCATGATTGTGTAATGTTTCCTGCAATCCATGAGCTTTACAGATGAATACTACATGAAAATAGAAATGAAGACGCACGGCACTCAAGAAATTCAGAAATCTATATATTGTAGGTAAGATGAAGAAATTAGTCCATTATATTTAAAGAGTTTTCTCATCACCGAAACACCAGAGATACACCTTATTACCACAACTCCTTATCCTATACAACACACGCCACATATGTAGAGGCGGAAAAAGTAACTACCGACTCAACCCTCTACTTCACCAGTTAAGCCTTAGTTTGGTCTCTTTCAACATGTTGGAGGCTCTCAAACCAACAAGAAAAAGAAACTACGACAAACCTCGATATGTCTAGGGGTAAGTTTAAATCAGAACTAGAACTTCAACTAGAACAAGCCCTTTCCCACCCGCCTCACGAATGTACGGAAGCTCAAAAACAACTCTAAATATTAAATGTCCAATGATGGCTAGACGATTCTCATTCTCAGCAACATTCGAAATTAAAGTAATATGGGTATCTGAAATAATATATAATGATTGTCCATCAAAAGTTTATGTGAATTTCAAGTTTTCTCCATAGGCGAAATACTAATTGTATGACTGCAAGCAAGATTTGACATAAACAACATGTGCCATAGACCCAGAAGTCATCAACATAATCATATCGATTTACCGGCAGCCAAAATGAAGCAATACCCACGACCAAGGAAAACAGTGATATGCACAAGCAAGGCAAGAAGTAGGGAAATCTGCAGAAAAAGATCATACGTTGGAGTTGAGGAGCAATTCAAGCAGCAGAAGAAGATGCACAATTATGAAAAGAAAGAAGGCAGAATACCTCCCAAATATAGAATCCTTTGAGAATGTAGCCGGATATTTCTCTGCAGGCTTATAGGTAAAAGAAGACATTTAGAGAATATATGCTAACGGAAATTTTCTCAAAATGTTCCTCAATTCTCTTGCTAAGATTTGCTGAGAAACTTATAAGTAGAAACATTACGGATTTAAGGCTTTGAAATTTCTGTTAAAACGATTAAATAATCAGATTTTATAGCTAATAAAAAGGAATACAAAAAGAAAAGGAAAATACCTGAGCAAGGAAGCCTCCTATAGCTGGGCCAATAATCAATCCAATGCCCCATGCACTACTAATCTGAAACAATACAAAAACATAACAAAAATAAAATAAATTCCCTAACATCCATTGTCTAAATGGTCATTCAAAAATGCATTCTTGCCATTTCTTTTGTCACTCTAAAATTATTACAATACTCTTATTTTTCACTCTAAAATTGTTACAGTATTCTCATTTGTCAGAAATCATTTGCATAACTGAAAACTAAGGGCACATTACCGTAGACATTCCCATTGCTTGATATTCTTCACGAAAAATTTCCACAGAATATGCCTAAGAATGGAAGGGAAGTATCTTAGTAGAATAGTTGAGGATGCAGTTCTGAATTGTAAGATGAAATTAAACCGATAGCATACCCTTATTGGTCCCATCAAACCATTTAAGAAACCGAGAAGAAATCGTGTAATGAGAGCCATCCAAAAGTTGACACTAAGACCAAAGAGAGTATTGAAAACAACCCTAAAGAAGCACAATTGAAGCAAAAGGTATAAACTTGTTGACATTTAAGTGAGTAAAATCAAAAAGAGAACATTTGCAATAAAGATTAGTCGTACACTACAAAAGTGCCGAAAACTATAACTGGTTTTCGTCCATATCGATCAGCCACTGTTCCCCAAAAGACAGATGTCAAAGCTCTTCCAAGCATAAATGAAGAACCTTCAGTATTTTCAGGAAATGGATAAGCATTTTTTTGACAGACCTCTATATGATTATATATAAACATACAAATTATGGCATGATATAAGCTTACCTATATAACCTGCATATGTACTAATATCTTCCTGTCTCTTTGCAATGTGAAAGTCCCTTATCTGTACATGAGGCAAAAATTAGGAGGTAATGAATTGTCGTAATATAGCATGAAATTCTCTATGATGAAAATTCAATCAATCCTTTGTTTTGAAAGAACTGTTCAAGGACCAAGCGATCCCTTTCCTTCATACTTCATATAAATCAATCTAAAACCCCAGAGTATATCTTTCCACGAATCGAAGGAAAAAAGACAGTTCGATCTAATATTGATTTTTTTCTTCTTTTATCTGTTAGAAAAAGGGATAATCTACTATTTTTCCTTTTAGAAAATCCGAAATTCAATAAAAAAAAGAAATAGGAGACTGGAAATGAAAGTCTCTTTCTCGGATCTATTCTTCATCACACTGTTGGAACAAAACAAAAATACCGGATGCAACGAAAAGCTCACACAATTCTCTATGATTGAGTAGATTTACTCCACTTTTACCAATCAAATAAAAATGTCGAAATCTCACTTAATCATGTGTATTTTGGGAAACTTGAATTTAAAAGACAGATCAAAGAGTTGAGTGATCTTACCATGAAATAAATAAATGGAAAGAGAGATGATATTGGAAGTGCTGAAGAGTTGAATCCCATGAAAAAAAAATGAAAAAAAATATCAGTCTGAACATCAAAAGAAGGATCATCTGAAAAGGCTTGTAGCAATAACTATCTAACTTATGCTTAGACATACAAAGAAAAGCTCCAAGAAGCTAACCCAGATTTTTTGGGTACAATGAAAAACTTTGAAAAGGTAATATGGACAAAAACACTTTAGTGATTTCTTTCCACTTGCCTACGTCTTGGTGGACAAAGTTATATGATACCTATGCTCATGGAAGTTAGCAGATACTTTATAAAATTAGTCGAGTTGCAGGCAATTTGTCTTGGACATCATGGTTATAAAAAGATTTTTTTTGAAAAGATATAGGCTTTACACAAGAGCTTCCAAGGTACAGCTGAATATTAGTGGCAAACACCATCAAAATAGACAGAAATTCTTTCATGATATTAGTGATCTTGATCTTCATATTTTCGAGGGGTTTAGCTGTTTTCTTATTGTGACTTGCTTGTGATTCCACCATCATTTATTGATGATTGTGTTTAGGTTATTACATTATTTTGTTGTTGTTACTGTTTCCTTATTAGTTGCTTTGTTTCTCCGCTGTCGTTTTCCCTTTTTTGTTATTCGAGGATCCTCCAAAAAGAGTCTCCTTACCTCCACGAGGTAGAAGTATGGTCTGCGTATACGCACTCTACCCTCCCCAGATCCTACTTGTGGAATTTTAGTAGATATGTTGTTATTATTGTCAATCTTCATATTTTTCTCGTATAATATAAGCATCAATATTTGATGAGACTATTTGCACTTCATAAACTACATTAAGTGAAGAGGTGGCAAAACAAACTCAAACTCATGTAACCCGCTCAATCCGCCTAAATTTAAATGGGTTTGGGCAAGAATGACTTTGATGATGTGTTGATTTGGCTTATGCACAAGTTAACCTATCTCAAATCAACATCCCAAATAAACTAATGAAGATCAATCTCAGTCTCAAATTCTTCTCTACCTTAAGATTTTTGTCTTCAAACAATTGTTTAAGCATCTTATTTGATTATTATCCGTTGTTACTAGGGCTGGCAAACTGGTTTTAAAATGGTTCTAGTCCCACAATTTTGAAATATAAAGAGGCCTTTTCAGAGCTGTACCCCTCTATAATCATTGTTGAACTCTCCCTAAAAAGAATCATACATGAGAAGGCAAAACTTTTTTTGAAAATGCACTATTTTTTAAGTATCCGACTCTATTGTATTTAAGGGTACGTTCTAGTTATTAATGAAGTGACCTAAGATTCAAATTTTAACAACTACAAAAATAGTAGGTGATTTTTGGTACCTATTGTGGGTGGAAGATAGACATATATCTTAAGAGATGGTTTGGTTTGAATACAAATTATGATGAGATTAGTTATGATGGGATAAGTTATGATGGGATAAATTGTGATGAGATTATTTTTTATTGAGTGTTTAGTTTGTTGCATTCAAAATAATATACATTTATAAATTTTAAGAATAAATTATTTGTTTACAAAAATACCCTTTATGAATGTGAAAAATGATGTATAAAAAGAGTTTAAAGTGATATTTTTGTCATTTACCTAGTATAACCAAACAAACAATTGAAGGATATTAAAAATTTATTCCAAGACTATCTTCATTTATCCACTACACCAAACGACCCCTTATAGCCCGGATATCACGGTTATCAAAACTAAAAGGAAAAAAATAAGTCTCATCCAATATAAATGCTCTTGGGAACTGTATTATTTTTTCCTACATACATGGTATAAAAATTATAAAATAAATAAGAAACACACCCAAAATTGATTAAAAAACAGTACAGTACATACAAACCTACTTATCTAAATAATGGCGAATTTGAAAAAATAAATTAATACCTTCTTAGTTACTCCATCCGATCCATTTTCACTAAAGTTTTAGCTCAAAAAAATCATCCCAAAGTAGCTGTTACTTCGGTAATTCAAAACGAAAATTGACAATTGTTTTGTACTATAATTAAGAGGAAAAATAAGTTTACATTTATTAAATAAGGATAAAATATTAAACTATAGCTTATATTTCGTATAATAAGAAAATTATTTATTTCCAACTTAACGTAAAAACTAAAAACGCCGTATACGGAACGGAAGAGAGTTTGGGGATTTTTGTTCCTAAGAATTCGCCGGAAAAGATGAAATTGATGGGTATTTGATTAATTACCTCCGCTAAGCATGACAACCCATACAGTGAAGAGCTCTTTAATGGGTAAACCCGTTTGACCCGCTTTGTGTAGATCCACTTTACAACCCGGACAATTCTCGTAGTAATTTTTCTTATTAATCAGCACAGTTTCTAATTCTTCCGCCATTTTTAACAGGAAACGAAGAATGAAGGATTTGTATGACACCGAAAACGAAAGCTTTTTGCTTCTCGTGTTTCTCGCATGCACAACTTATAATATATATATATATATATCTTCTAATTTATTCCCTCTCATCCCTATTATATATATATATATATATATATATTATATTCTCTCTCCTTCTCTTTAAATAATAGATATAGGAGTCCGTGGTAGCACAAGTTTAATCTATATTATTTTGTTATTTTAATTTATGTGATATAAATACAATTTAGAGATTTAATTAAATTTTTTATATTTAAATATTTTAAGTTTGTTTATTTGTGATTTACATTTTTAATATCCGTGTTAGCACGCGCTTTTCTCTTCGTATTTCTCTCGTGCACACAATATATATATACTAGTTTAAGAATTATTTTTAAAAAAAAAATGTGATTTACATTTTTTTGTGGGAATGAATTAAAAAAGAGTGCTACAAGATGGAAAAAGTATGATTTAGTTTGGATTTTTTTTATATTTATTATAAAATAAAAAAAATACTCTAATTATTTGATAGGGTTATAAATTTATATTAAAATCCTTGAATTATCTTTTTAAAAAATCTAAAAATCAATTCGATACAGAAAGATTCTATCAATTTTTGAGAAATCATTGAACCCAATCTTTTTTTAATTTCGATTCGATTTTTCGGTTTGGTTCAATTTTAAATTCTAAAAATTCAGTTATTCGATTCGATTTTCGATTTTTAGCTATTTTAATTCGATTAATCGACAAATCAAAATTTATTTATATACTCTCCACAGTAAAGGGCTAAATCATGTTGCCTAAAGCTACAGGTTATAGCCTGTAGGAGGCTTGCGTGTGCACTGAATCTTTTTATATATATTTTCATTGCAATTCACTAGATCTCTTTATATATTTTTTGAACAAAATTTGTTTTTGCTTGTGTCTATTTTACTTTTTTTCCTTGTGTGAACATTAATTATGCGTGTGTGTTACATTCTTATCTTTGTGATTGAAAAATATTATCAGGGATATATTTTTCAAAAAAATCATATGAAGGAATGAAGAAGGTGAATTTGTTCTAACTAATTTCACTAACTGAAAATTGAACCAAAATAAACCGAATCGAATTTGTGAAAATCGAACCGAATCGAATCAAATTTATTTTAGTTTAATTTGGATTAACATTTCCACAAATCAAAAATCAAAATTTATAAATTGAACAGAACCGACGGAACACAATAAACACACACTTGAATGCATGTTATTTTTTTTTGTCGTGAATCGTGATTCACATAGAGAATGGGGTCGTTGCCTTTAATTAATGAATAAATAAATAAATATAATAAAGTAAATTCCAACAACCAAGATCAAAAGTAATATCTCTGAACCCTGCTAGAGGAAAACTATGAAACGGACTCTTATGATTGTTTTTTTATTTGGTGGAGAAAAAGACTGTATCTCAAGAATTATAATGTATTTGATTATTCCTTGTCCTATCGAAACGATCCCTGTACCTATCTAATTTGACTCACAAAATTGGCTAACCAACAGTTATTGAAAATATATTTCATCAAGATAAGTTAACAAGCAAGCATGCTACTATTAAATATACTTAATAAATACTTTTAAATGAGAAATTAGACATAAAATTATAGAGAAAGAAAAAGCAATATGAAAATTTTCTACTTCTCAAAGAAGCATAAGGAGAGGAGAGCTTCAAGGGAGGGGGTAAAAAAAAAGGGTCTTCTTAGCAAGTGCTACCCATTATACCAAATGTTATTTGGTAGCGAGTGATATTGAATAATGTGTATCATATTAGTTACGTTGAAATTGTTTTTTAATTAATTACTTGATTTGTTGTATTAAATGAATATGGTGTATAAAAATAAAAATAGCACTGAATAGAGGTGTATTTAGAATAGAAATAGTATTGGAAATCTTATAGAAAATACTTTATCACAAAAATCTTGGGGAGACAATTCTTGTAGCTTGAGGTATGTCAAAAACACTATCCTTAAAAATATTTCACCAGTATAGATATATCACCAGAATTCAACAAGCTTTTCTAATATAAAACTAGAAACACAAAAACTGACAAAAATTCATTTTGATATAAAACCCAGCATAATAATATGGAAGAAAGGGAATTTGGATTGATCTCTTTTTTCTGTCTTTTTCATTCATCAACCCTTGGATTAGAGAATCTACATATTAGATCACAATAGGGTCAAAATTATTTCCCCCCAAAGTTTGGTTTAAAAATCAAATTTCCTCTAACTTTCAATAATAATCATTTCCCCCTCTTATCCCATGAAATGTCTATTTTGCTCTTAATTTTCTATCTTTCATCAACTATTTATACAAATAAAAATAATAGATAATATAATAACTTTTAAATATATTTCAAAAAAAAGACAAAAATATTAATAAAAACAAATTTATATCCTATAAAAAAATTAAAATATTATCTATTTGTATTGTAAATAATTTTTATTTTTTAATTTAAAAAATACTTCATTATTGACAAACAAAAATTATTTATCTATTCAGACATTTAAGAATAAGAGAGAATTGAAACATGCATTTATATATATATATATATATATATATATATATATATATATATATATATATATATATATATAAATGCGTGTAATATTAAAATAATAATCATAAATAATAACATAAATTTTAATTACAAACGGATAAAAAATTGTTCTACTTATAATTTTAATGTGCTTAAATAAAAATCTATAAATACTTAGATTAAGAAAGATAAATAGTATACATTAGAGTTTTGATTATTATTACAATAATCACTCTTTACTCTACTCATTTATTGCATTATAGAATGTCAATAATTTATATATTCAATTAGAATTTTTTTAATTTAGTTTTTTCGAATAGAAAAAATAATTTTGTTTTTAATAGAAAATTTGTTACCTAGAATAAAAAAAAAATCACGATTTTAAAGAAGTAAACAAAAAAAAGGACAAAGATTAATAATACAAAAAATAAAATAGGCATTTTGAAAAATTAATTAGGATAAAAAGAAAAAAATAATTATTATTAAAAGTTGAAGGGAGTTTGATTTTTTAACTTAGGAGAAAATGATTTTGTCCCGATCACAATATGGGAAAGGGTTGAAAAACTCCAAGCCTTCAAATGACATGAAGTCAAGACAATAAAGGGCTAATAATTAGGGCTTAATGACAATAAAGAATGTTAGTCAATTGTCAAAAGGTTAAAGTTAGATCAAAAGAAATTTTATAGCCACTCAATGCTATTTAAAGAGCATATAACGTTTACTCATATTGGGCTAGAATTTATGTCAATTGTGATTTTGCTCAAAAAACTGATATGTACATATATTTGATATAATGAGCCTATCAAATACCCCTCCCGTCCTATTTTAATTGTTAGGTATACTAAAAATCATTATCCCCAATTAGTTGTTAATTTAAACTATTAAGAAATAATTAGTCACTTTTTTCTAACTCTGTTAAGTCATTTTGAAATATGAAAAAAATTATTACTACAACTTTACTCTATTACTATAGTTTTCAAAAAGGTCATTTTAAAGTTACAAGACTACTTTTTGTTAAACTTTTGATATTCCTTATCTATCATTCAATACATAACATATCAATCAATGATATTTAATGTATAAATTTAGTAATCCATTAATTAAGACTAATTGCCATAATGATTGAAGAAGATTTATAGTAAGATTATATTAGTCAAATTGCATCCCTTATTAAATTTTCTTAATGGTATTACAAGACCTTTTTCTGACAATTAAAATGAAACCGAAGGAATATTATTTAAGGAATCAATCGAGGCAATAATTTATTTTTTGAGATACTAACATCATTTTTCTAACTTATAGTACTCCATATCATTGGTTTACCATGCATAAAAACTTGTATCAATTACACATAGATTGACAATACAAAATTATTTTCTAATACCTTCTGCCAAACAATTCGAAATAGTCCAAGCCTCTGAGGAGTAGGTATCAATGTGTAACACGTGACTTAACACTATCACATTGCAATAATGGTCCATATTGAAAAGTAGAAAGAAGTAACTCTTGATATTCTTTTCTTTTCAGACCGTTTTAAAAAAATATTATTTTATTATAATTAAAAATAATTTTCTTTTAAAATTATCTTATGATTTATAATCAAATAAATATAAAAAATTATTATAAATCAAAAAATTTAATTTTTTTTTAAATACCGTACCAAAATTAAACGATGTCACATTAAAAAATAGGACATGAAATACTGCAAAACAGTAAGATGGAAAGTGATGGAACAAGTGTTTAGGGTTGATGGAACCATGGCCCAATCCTCGACCCATCCTGGTTGATCACGATTGGGACCACACAGTTTGTTTATTAGGATCAAGGGTTTTCATAGTTTCCAAATTTATAGGGCTTCTCTTTATATAACTACTAGACATTGGAGCCTGTGCTAATACGGGGCCAAATGTATGTTATTCACTTTATTTTAATTTATGTGACTCAAATTAAATTTGGAGAATTTTTTTTTTTTTTTTTATAATTTGTAAATATTTTATGTTATTAATTATTGTAATTTATAGTACTTTTTATATAATTTTAGATAATATATGTTACTTCTTTCGTCTCAATATATGTGGTATTGATAGAATTTTGAGAGTCAATCAAATTTTATGTCTTTTAAATATTTTAAGTTGTTAATTATTGTGATTTATAATACTTTTTATGTCATTTCCGAATAAAATATGTTACTTTCTCTATCTCAATTTATATGACACTGACAAATTTCGAGAGAAGCAAATTAAAATGGAAAAAAAGAGTGACACCCCCTTCTGGTGTAGGCCACCATTTCGAGTCGTTTTCTCAAGCATTGATTGACTTGTTATAATTCAAAAGACTAGTCTATTAGCTGGGAGATATAACACGCAACATCGCCTTCAATGAATTAAATGTGACAAAGCAAACGATAGCAATTTTAGTACAAGAGCTCCAACATGTATAAAATGTAGCATCGGTGGAAGAAAAGTAATTGGCATTGCGTAAAAAGGAACGTTTAAAAACTGATCTTCTATCTATGTAGATGAATTTCATTCAAATTGAACTGATTTAATTGACTTGGTTACAAAAGGATACCCTCATCAATGCCTAATTGTTGTGATGCGTAAAATAGTGTACTAAAAAATAATCATAATAGAAATACATAAGGTCTCATCTGATTAATTAGTATTTTGTGTTTCAACTATGAATGGTTTGAATGTCAGCAACACACCAATTGCCTCAATCACATTCAACACAAAGAATACCACTTGATTACCTGCATTCGAGTTGAACACAAACATACATAAAGATTGAACAGGGCAAAGAGCATAGACGGATGCAATGTATGTGCTATGTACAGGTTCAACTGAACTCAGTTATTTTGACAAATCATTACCTGGAAGAATGGAAGCGTCTAGCCTTTTTTGAGCCCAAGAAAAGCTACACAAATTAAGAAAAGGTGATAGTTTTAGCTGTAAGAAAAGAGATTCGCGCTTTCTCTCAACTAATGTCTTTACTCATTACTAAGACTGAAACAGAAAAATGCTTCTGCTTCTTTCTATCCACATTATATGTAAACAACAAAAGTTTAATCAACAAGAAATTGACAAGTAAATAGTCAACAAGTGAACTCACAGTGCTCCTCCCCCTGCTGGGCCAAGAGCCTTAAAAAATGACATTCCTGTCATTGCAATTCCATTAGCAGCTCCCCGTTGTCGCTGGTCCTGCGGTTGTAAAGCATGAAAACATAATGCTTCTACAGTTGACAATTACAAGATGTAGCTTTAAAGACATGAGCAAATAAGATTTACCACTGCTTTATTTTGTAATATGAACAACCCTGTTATGATCGAGATCTGGAGGCAATTCGAACTCAAATGTTAGAATCTGAGATCATAATTAGGACATATAATAATGTGGTAGCACAACAACAACATATTGAGTGGCAAGAAAATTAGTCACCAGAGTAAAACATTACTTACAGAAAAAATATTCTTCATCATGGATGAGAAATTCATAACCACGGAGAGGGTGGTCCCAGACAGCATAGCGATATAAGGGTAACTCATCAGTAAAAGAATTGACAAAACCTGATCACATTACAAGCCTTTCAGGATGCCTGGTTATACAACTCAAGAGTTTTAACATATTGTACAAATCAAGTGCTTACTCCTCCAACCCGAGTAGTCATGATAGGGCCAACATACTTGGCAACCGATGAATACAAAGTAAGTTGAAAGACCAGAAGTCCAAGTCCTGAAACCGCCACCATTTCACTATCCAGCATTGTATATTCATAAAAGAATAGTATAAATTATGAGGAAATTGGCTTGCACCTGAAATCGATAGTACTTCACCAACATCAGCAGTTGAATAACTTAAGCCCCCTAACTTTCTGGGGCTCACAGCCCATAATGAGAAAATCTGCAGAAGCAAATAGGCCTATGAGAAATGAAAGAACTTTGTGTTTCCTCAAAGGAACGTTTGAGAATTTTTTCAATACTCTTAGCATGATACTATACCTCTGAGTAAGCCATATCATGAAGAGCGAAGACGCAGTATACTATGATAGATGACATCAATGGCCAGTTCTTAAAAAGGTTTTCTTTTGGGGCTGAATCATTTCCATCTTTTGTATCTGATGCAGCCTCCAGAGCGTTGTAAGAATCTTGAGACGCCATTTCTGAATTGTGGTTATGTAATGTTTCCTGCAATTCATGAGATGTAGGGATGAAATTCTATGTTCTTCCAGTTCAACTAAAGCTGGGAAAACAGAGAAGACAGGGGACAAAGCAATATAGAAAAAGTAGTATGGATGTCTGAAACGATGTACATGATCATTATCCATTAAAAATTTACGCAAAATTCACTTTTTCTCAGGAGATGAAGTACTAATTCTTTGATTGTAAACTAGAAGGGAAACAAGATTTGATAGAAACAGTGTGTGTCTTGACAAGACGCGGAGGGAATTAACATAATCATGTAGATTTACCGGAAGCCAAAATGAACCAATAGCCACGACCAAGGAAAACAGTGATATGCATAGGCAAGGCAAGAAATAGGGAAATCTGCAGAAAAACATCAAATGTTGGAGCAAAGGAACACTTCAAGAAACAGAAGAAACGTATAACCGTGAAAAGCAAGAGGGCAGTATACCTCCCAAATATAGAATCCTTTGAGAATATGTTTGGATATTTCTCTGCAGGCTAGGGAAAACACAAACATTCAGAGAACAAACATGGATGTTGTATTAAAGCTAATGAAATGTTTTCATAAATTTCTTTAATTCTCTTGCTAAGATTTGTAGAGAATATTAAATAACAGAAACACGATAAATTGTAGATTAAGAAATTTTTTCCATATACAAAAGGAATACTACAAATTCTGTTCTTTTGGCAACGCTATATTTTAACAAATCTATCATAAAGTGACTAACTCTCTTTCACTAACAGAGAAGGAAGGAAGTACAAAACAAAAGTACCTGAGCAAGGAAGCCTCCTAAAGCTGGGCCAATGATCAATCCGATGCCCCAAGCAGTACTAATCTAAAAGATTCAAACATATATAATAAAGATCAACAAAATTTCCGTTGACATTCCTAGTGCTTGATATTCTGTCATATGTTCAAAACCATTTGCATCATTGAGAAGTAACGACATATATTACCGTTGACATTCCAAGTGCTTGATATTCTTCACGAAAAATTTCAGCAGCATATGCCTAAACATGGAAGGTAAGTATGTTAACAGAATAGCTGAGGATGTGCGGTATTGAATCATGTAACAGAATACCTTTATTGGTCCAAGCAAACCATTTAAACTACCAAGAAGAAATCTTGTTACAACAGCCATCCAAAAGTTGATACTAAGACCAAAAAGAGTGTTGAAAACAACCCTGAACCCAAATCAAAGCAAAAAATATAAACGTATGGACATTGAAATGAATTTGAAAACATTTCTATTAAGATAAGACTATACGTACACTGTAAAAGTACCGAAAATTATAACTGGTTTTCTTCCATATTTATCAGCCACAACGCCCCAAAAGGCAGATGTTAAAGCTCTTCCAAACATAAATGCAGAACCTTCAGTATTTCAGGAAATTTATAAGCATTTTTGAACAGAACGCCTATGTGAATATATATGTATATCAAGATACAAATTATATAAGCTTACCTACATAACCTGCATAGGAACCAATATCTTCCTCTCTCTTTGCAACGTGAAAGTCCCTTATCTGTTGCATGAACAAAAATTAGTAATAAGTCAATGGATTGCCACAATATAGCATGAACATTATCTTCGCAACAATGTTTTCCAATTTTTCCATATTCAGTTTGGTAAATATTTTGAAAAATATTTTATCTAGAAAAACGATTTTAAAATGACTTCAAAAACAAGTTTCAGTAGTGACATTTCACATCCTCCCACCCCACCCCTAGCCCTCATCCCCCATAAAGATTGAGTAGATTCACTTCATTTTAGCCAACCAATCATAGATATCTACATTTCACTTAAACATGTGTATTTTCTGAAAAAATTTAACACATCAAAGAATTGAGAGATCTTACCATGAAATAAAGAAATGGAAAGAGAGATGATATTGGAAGTGCTGATCATCAGAGTTGAATCCCATGAAAATAGAAAAAAAATGATCAGTTTGAATATCAATTAACTATTTTTAACACTAAAATAACAAAATTACTTTTTGTAACGGTAAAAATTACTCCAAAATTATATGTTAGTTGCCTAAATAATACTCCAGCTTTTTTTTTCAACGGTCTTGGATCGAGGAAAGCAGGCTTGACAGGCCCAGGATACTTTATTTGTCGTCATTACTAAAAATTGATGTCACGCGAAGAAATATTTTATCCCAAAAAATTACCTTTTCATAACCTGTATTTTAAACATAAATATAAATAATTAAATAAAAAACAAAACAAATTGCTCATTTTTTCCTTTTATATCTCTTTAGTCCATTTAATACGCTTTTCGTTAGTAATTGTCGGTGTGAATCAGAAGTTATAATAATATTATGTCTAAAATGGGACCGCGAAGACAGCCCACCACTGAAACTTGCTTTGCTCTAGCTCGGCTCTAAATTATTTTATTCTTCCTTTGTTGAAGGTTAATAGGTAGTTCTTAAATCTCATAGTGATAGGATAAGTTATCTCGTAATTGTTTATAAATTCGTTTATAATTTTGTATTTTTTATAAATATAAAAAATATAAAAATAATATATAAGTGATCAAAAAAATTATTTAGTTTTATTCAATTTATAAACACCGACTATGAAAGACCACTTCTCCAAACGAAGAAGTAAAAGTGAAAAAATAAAATAAAATTTATCTAAGCGAGCTAATTCTAGTCTATGTTTTGAGATTTTTCCCAAATATTTAAAATGCTCGAATTACAAATACTGTAGGTGTTTGAATAATTTGTCTTAACTTAATTTTCCAATCAAATATTTCATCATTATCCACATAAAAATGTATATAATTAATTTAGAAATCTTGAATTATAAATTTCTATTTTTAATCTTCAAATTGAATATCTATAAATTTGGTGACTTATTGATGTGAGATAATTTGTCTTCTTTTCTTCCTTTTTTTTTTTAAACAAGTAACATGTTTTTCTTTTCATGTATTACTAGACAATAAAATAATATTTCAATTGTCAAAAAAATATCAACAAAAAGTCTCTACTTTTGAACAGATAAAAATTTCAGATTTAGTCAGAAAATTAAAGGTCAAAAACCCAAGTTACATACAAATGGGGTCACAGGTACTATAACTTTTTCATTGGCATAGTATTAAACTAACATGAGCTGGTTTTCTTGTCCATCAGCGAAAAAGTACACTCATGCAGCAGTATGGTACAATATTCTTTAAAACGCTGAAACTATTGAATGTCAAAAATAGCCCTGTTTCATCAAGCAGACCTGACAACCTCGAGTTTGTTATTTTATTATATATATATATATATATATATTCTCAATGCATAGGATTCGGTCATTTTTCAGTTCACCACAAATATGGTACTACTAAGGAATTAAAGAAAATGATCTAGGTATGATAAATATTTACTCGTACATGATATTTAACTAATTCAATAAATATATAACACATATCTTTACCAATACTTTTATTACTACAAATATATGGTGATGGTAATTAATTACCTGTGCCAAGCACTACGACCCATACAGTAAAAAGCTCCTTAATGGGCAAACCAGTTTGACCCGCCTGATGAAGATCCACCTTACAACCGGGGCAATTCTCGTAGTAGTAGTGCTCTTCTTTCTTATTCAATAGTGTCTCCTTTTCTTCTTCGCCCGCCATTTTCGATTGATAAGCTTTAAGCTGTGTACGTGTAATTACAGAGCTTTCAGGAAGAGGAAGAGGAAGAGGAAGAGGATGAGGATGAGGAAGAAGAATATAAAAGAGTGAAAATTAACAAAACTCTTATTCTCTTGGTGTATCTCTATTTTCATTTTTTTGGCTCACTTCTTATATATAATGTATAACATATGAATGAAGAGAAAATAACACAAGACGGTCCCTTGTACTTTGGAGTATGTTCAAAATAGTCCATAAAGTATGTCCTGAATAATTTTGATTGTTTAAGTTCTCCTTAAATTTTTTTAACAAACTTCATATGTTAGATTGGATGACAGGAACTAAAGAAAATAGTAGAAACTTATATTAGGAGATACAATTTTTGCAGATTCTGCTATTTTTTGTCGTTTCTAGATTTGATGCAATTTTAGTGTATTTTTTGTGCGTGTGTTTAATACAGTTTTATGTGTTGCATTTTATATGATTTGATGGGACACTCCTAATTTTTTTATTAACATATTTTTTTCCCTTTTTTTAATGAAATCTAACCGACATAATTCGTTAATAAAAGTGGTAAAATTTTGGCAAACTTAAATGATCAAAACTATTCACAACATGCTTTAAGGACCATTTTGAACCTAGTCCCAATTATAAGAGGTCATTTATTTTTTACTTTTTAAAAAAAAAAAAAATTCTATGCAATTTTCTTATTTAAATCGTGGATTTACGATCTGGTTCTTAATTTCAACTACTCCTCAATCCTCATAATGTTTTATGTAGTTATCAAGAGATTTAAAAGTACCTATATTTGAATATGCTCGTTTAAAATTACTTATTTTTGTCTTGTCAAAACGGTCCTCTTTGCTAACCAGCTCGTCTTAAAGTTGGGTCCTCCTTGAAACATAATATATATTAAAAAAATTCAAGTTTTATCCATAATATTAATTATTTTTTCTAAATCATTTTTAATGATCTAAGACTAAATATTAATTAATATAAATATTTATAATAATATTTATATTAATTATTATTTTTTAAAGAACGTGTAAAATTTAAAGTGAAAAAATAAAAATAAACTAAGAGAATAAGATACATCATGTACATTAAAATAGAGCAGAAAGATAAAGAATCATTTCTAATTTTCCTAAAAAAAAAACTCAAAGTTAAACGACAAGTGAATAACTTTCTTATAATGATAAAGTTTCATCGTCGACGTACATTAACATGCCTTATTTCATACTTTTAGTTCAAGTTGTTATAAATTATTGAACTTTTCCGCAAAATAAAAATACTGTAATACTCTATAGTAAAGTAATAACTTAAAAAGATAAGTACCTTTTTATTCTGTGTCAATTTGCGTCATTCATCACGTACGTAGATTTGTGAAGGGATCGAGAAGCAAACATTCGGAATCAGAATTTTTAATTTATAAATTTTAAACTATATTCTACTTTGTTTATTAAAGTTGTTGTTATGTGATCAGGAGGTCACGGGTTCAAGCCTTGAAAATAGCCTCTGGCAGAAATGCAAGGTAAGGCTGCGTATAATAGACCCTTGTGGTCGGACCCTTCCCCGGATCCTGCGCATAACCGGAGCTTTAGTGCACCGCGCTGCCCTTTTATTCTATTTTGCTTATTAAGTTCTGATCAATATAAGAAAACATGAAATTAGCTATGGAATCGATTGATAATTCCAGCTAATTCATCATTAAAAAGCTTTTAGCTAAAATTTTTTTTTTATAATCTGTCACTAATTCACAAAATTGCGTCTGTCACTAATTCCTTTTCATAAATATGAAATGGATTTTTCAACACCAATAATAGATTGAATCAAAAATTATTGTATTCTATCAAATTCATAATTTGCATTATTATGTTTTCGTCCGTGTGTGTCACACATGGCAAAATTGACACGAAATATATACAATCTAGAAAATTCCAATCCCTGGATAACGACATTCGAAAGGGAATTATATTGGAAGCAAATCTTATGGCATTTTGTGTTTGGATTGATTTGTGTAGTCAGGAACAAAGTTTAACATAATTTTATCGTTTTATATTTTAGGAAATATGTCATGTAACCTGAGTCAGATCTGTTTGGCCGATTTAACATGCATTGCATGTAACTGTATTCGGTATTTTTATACAGAGTAAGAATATATACATACTTTAAATTTAAATGAGTCACCTCATTATATTTCGATATTTTAATTATAAATTATGATTTGTTTATTTGATATGATTGTATATATAAGAGTTGGAAAAGTTTTGATAGTTTTTATAAATTGTGAAATTTTCATATTTATAAGAAAAATTACAAATTTTGAAATTTAAATTACATGTCACAAATTGAAATTTCAACTTCGAATCAACCTCGACCAAATTAAGAAGTGAATGAATGGTGTTTTTCTTGTTTTTGTTTCTACTCGGTGTTCCTTACTCGTTGATGACCTGATTAATTTGATTTTGCGTCAAGAATTTTACTATTGGGAAAAGGGAAAAGGATAAAAAATACCTCTCAATTTTTATTTGTTAGTTGACTTTACCTTTGCCGTCAAGATGGAGTTATTCGTACTCCTATCATTAATAAACTTAATAGATATACCCTTCAATTTGACAGTTTCCCCAAATTGATTAAAATTATCTAATTTCAATTAAAATTACCTGATTTCATCTTTTTAACCTGAACTCTCAATTAAATCTAACCCACAACACATCATATTAAAACTCAAACCAAATTAAATAAAAAGGCCATTACCATTATAATAAAAAATCAAATACAAATTTCAATTTCCTCAAAACCCAACAAAGTTCTCATCTGAATTAACTTTAGCCTCAAAACAAACCAAATTTATTTTCAATTACTCATCTCTCCAAATGAATTTTGATTGTTGGAGAAACAAAAAATTTAATTAAATTCCCAAATCTATCTCTTCAATTTTCTTCATCTCCTTCCTCCATTTCTAAAGCAAAACAAGTTTAGTGTTCTTCTGAAAAATTAGATGCACAGTACTGTTTCAATTTGATGTTTAAATTGGGTTGTATAAAAATCACACTCATATTTTTCCGTTCGATCGAATTAATTCAGTGTAATAGTGAAATTGGATAATTTCTATTGATTTGGAGCTTTCCGTTAATATGAGGCGTACAAGTGACAAATTTTATAATGGAGAAAGCATGAATAACTCGATCTTAACAGTAAGAATAAAGTCAATTATGAACAAAAATTTGAGGGATAATTTTGACCCTTTTCCCTTAGAAAAATTTATCAAAAGCGGCTTCAAAATATAAAATTTATGAATTCCTATATAACATAACCTCAAAACTCAAATTAATGTATACAATAATACTTTCAAATATACAATCAATTTTTTTTAGTATATATCAATATAAAAGTGGAAAGACTCAAAGTAAAAGTAAATGACCGAACTGCCCATCTAAAGTTGGAACGAATCATAGAGCCCGTTTGGATGGTCTTAAAAAAAGTAACTTTTATGTATGTAGTGCTTTTAAAACTTTGAAGTGCTGAAAGTTATTTTTATAAATAAGCAGTTGAGTGTTTGGATAAAAGTGCTTAAATGGAGAAAATGATGTGAATTTTAGGGTTAAAAGAATAAAAATGGTAGTTTGGGAATTTAGTTAAAATATAAGGGATATAAAAGTAATTTTCATGGTCAAAGAAAATGACTTTAAGCACTTAGAAATTTTTTTTAGGAATCCTAACTTTTCATTTTTGACTGACTTTAAAAACTTTATGGCTTAAAGTTAACATTAAACAAACATGTCTAAAAACTAAAAGGGGCTTTAAGTTAACATTCAAATGGGCTCATACTCTTCAAAGTTATTTTATTCTCCAGAAGAATTTGTATATTTGTGAGTTAATTCAATTAAAAAATAATACAAAATGGTAATATAAACCATTTGAAAATGCACAAACAAACAAAAAATCAGATTCATTGTATTAGGACCAAGTACCAACGTAGGAAATCTGATGACCACTTAACATTGCCCAAGTGGAACCATCAATTTATTCAACTTTCTTTTCTTTTTTTCTAAAATATTATCGGCTTTAGAATTTTTATTTATAATCCCATCCCAACTTAACAGTTACTTTAGCTCAAAAATATTATTCCAAAATAATTATCACATCAAAAATTTAAGATAAAAATTAGTAGTAAATAATTCTAACTGTAAAAGTTTTTCTCATTGCGCGGTGAAAACTCCAAAATAATAAAAAACCTTCTAACTTTTCATATGAAAAATCTTTTCTTTTCTTATAAATTCAATCAAAATACGTATAAAAATAACCAGCGGACATTATTGAGTAAAAAGAATGGGAGAGAACACGTTTTGAACTGCTCATCATCAATTATGCAAGTTTGGAAAAAAGATTGAAATATGTGGCATCAGTATATCAACTATTGTAAAGTTTAAGAGTGGGACTATTTAGCATGTGTTGGAGCCCCGTCAATAATAAAAGAGAAACCAACTTTCCAGTAATGCAAATATTATTTCCTTCTTTACCCTCTCAACAGCAACTTATGATCTACTTGAGGGAGGAAAATCAGTAAGATTAAAAATTACTAGTGACAAATCATCATTTTTACAGGGTAAATATGTTTCATCGGAATGAGTTTTCATGTTTGGAGATGATTTTTTTCAACTCTGTTTCAGAGTGGAGGTGGTGGAGGGTAAAAACATTTGAACTGTCTAGCTAGCTACTTTTAATGTAACATAAGAATATGAGATTGGAGAAATAAATTTTATGTTAAAATCATGTGATCAAAATTATGATCACGAGGGGCATAGCTACATTAACTCAAGGGTCGAAAAATTATATTCTACATATAGAAACTAATAATATATATATATGTAATCAGAAGTATGTTTGTTTGGAAGGACTCTTCACCAAGCATATTGTTATGCAATGTAAACAGGTAGCTGAGTTAGCCTATACTTTGAGAAAAATTTAAATTCATATCGAGTCTTTACAATATTTGGTCTATGAATGTAACATTTATATGTAGGCAAAAAACTTTTATTAATTTCAATTTCTTTTTATAAGACACTTCACTAATTAATCTAATTTTGTCTTCAAGTTCCAACAAGGAAACAAGACTAACATTATTGCAACAAGTTGACTAAGGATTTTTACCATAAAACCTTCCAAATTTGGTAGGGTCTTGCCATGGACTCAAATTGAGACAAAAAACAATGGAATTCAATGAATGTTAAAATGCACAAAAATAATCCATAAAATTATGCTAATAAAGAAAAATAACAGGGGAATGAATAAAGATTTTGCTGAGTAATTTGTGATTATATCCCTAACATATGCGTAATTTTGTGACTTACACCTTGTCCTTTTATTTTTAGTGATTTTGTGATTTTTTTTGTTTTTAAATCAATGAAAATATTTGTTTTTCTGGCTTTGTACGTGTATTAACAAAGAAAGACCAGAACAATCAATTATTTTGTTGGCAGAAAATAATTTAATTATATTGTTATTATATTTTTAAATTCTAACAAATATAATAACTTGTTAATTTTTCTATTTTAGCAGTGTAAATAGTTTAAAAAGTAGAGTTTTTATGGTTTGCAAAGAATTAAGAAGATTAGGCTGCAAATCATTAAAAATAATAGAATAAGGTGTAACTCATTAAAAAAAACATACATTAGGGGTGCAAATTACAAATTATCGATTTTGCCAGTAACAAATTTGCACTTCCCAAATAGTATTTGTTTTGAATTTAAAATTAAAAAGTTTGAGTTTTCACCGTCGATAATTTCTTCTCACGCACCAAAACCACCTTAACTTAGCGGGTCATAGATTTTGAATTTGAAATTTTGAGTTTTTGAAGTTTTGAACAAGTTTTTGACTATTTGAAAATATTTGGATTCCATATTTTTAAAATCTAATCAAATTTTATGGTCGAACATATGTTGAAGATAGTTTTTTTAAAAAAAATTCTCCAAAAAACTATGACCAAACTTTAGCTCAATACTCTCCGGTCCAATATAAATGAATTGTTACACCTCTTAGAAAGACAATAAAAGCATTATAATCTGTCACGACCTAAAAATTGAGGTCATGATGGCACACATCCCAAATTTCATCCCGATGTGTAAGCCCCCAAAAAATAAAACCATACGAGACTCCAAAAGGGAAGTCAGGCCACAATAAACGGACAACAATAAAATTATACCAAAACCTGATGTCATAAGTATAAAGAGCATCTAATACAAGGTTCGAGTTTGAAGATACAACATAAGTCTCTGAATGATACAAAAGGCTGAGAAATAAAGATAGACTAGTGACTATCCGAATTTTGAGACCTCACCGCTAATCTGAGAATACACAATCCGCTAGAATATCAGCTGCCACGTGAGGTACCCTAACTAGTATCTGCATTAAAAAGGGACATAGAAGTAGTGGTGATTACAATTCATATGTACTCAGTAGGTTTTAGCCGACTGAGTATAAGAAATTAATCAAACCTATGAAATAAACTAAGGAACGCTTCCACCTGCATATAGAAAAGTCTCACTTGGGCATTGGTGCCGCCAGTTTATATATATAATGACGCGAGTAAGTAAACCTATAATAACAGATCATAATCACAATTAACTAGATAATTCAAGCAGTACAGATATCAATGCAATGCAAGGCAATATGATGATGCAATGATGTGGTGGTACGGTGGAATCAAGACTGTCGCACAGTCTGTCGTATACACCTGCCGAGCAGTGCTACCAAGCAACACCCATGGGGTCTTGCAGACCATATACCTCAATCACAATATCTCATCATCCTTGTCACCTCCTCGTGGTCAAGGGATCACAATGTATCCACTACCATGCCGTAAAACGGCCTTGGTCAGGGACTCAAGATACAAAGGTTTAAAAGTGTTTTAATTTCTTTCTCAAAAAGAATTTCCATATTTCTCGACTTCCCATGTTTCATGACATGATGAATGAGGACGAATGCATCAAAACATGTATGGCATGGAAGTAATATTCAACTCACATGTAGTACAAGGTTCAAAGTTTTCAAAACTTAACCTACAAATGATATTCACCCACAATAAATAGTAATGGGAAGGAAATACTTTAATTTAAATATTCACCCCTTTCTCAATAATATTTCAATACTCAAACATGCTCAAAATCCCCAACTCAACCCCTCACACAGGCATCACAAGTCAAATAATATACTCAAGCCTCTCTCTTAGGCAAATCATGAATCATATGCTCTCAAAGCAAACAAGATAACAAATAAGGCCCCCACATGGGCTATGTAATATAAATAAACCCTCATACGGTAACACATTAATAAATAAGCCCCACATGGGCATCACAATATATATAACATTCTCAACACATACTATAGCCTCATACCAAAATTTATAACATATGAATGACTAATTACCCCAATCTCAGTCTCAAAGAAGGATAGCCAAACCTATCTCAATTGTTGAAACCACACCCGAATACCTCCACCGAACAAGCAACTATCGAATTCAAAGCCAGTAATAACAACCTACTATCAACAATGAAACATACACATCACAGGGAGTCCAATGACACCCATATTAATAGGTTTCAGAACGAGGGTAAAATGGTCCAAAAATTAATTATTTTCAAAAAGGGTCAAATCTGGAAATTTATTGGACAATCACATTCTACTAGTAATAAGAAACTCGTGGTTGAAAAACCCATAAAAATAGAGCTCAAAACGAGTTAGAAATCACTATTTTCCTTAGATTTGGATTAAGGAAGAAACAAAGATTTTTGGGGTTTGAAACTAAGATTTTCAAATACTTAATGAAAAAGGAAGGTTTTAAGTCAAACATCACTTACCCAACACTTTGCCTCAAAAATCTCTTCTCAAATCGCCTCAAGGAGTTCAAGAACTCAAACAAATGGTGAAAAATATTGAAATGGGAAGAAAGGAGCACAAAACCAACAACACAAACCAATCAAATAACACTCGGAAACACTAAAAATAGGGATAAAATGATAATTTTGCATAAATTTCCAAAAATGACCCTCAAATTCTGTCACGCCCCGGGAGAGTAACCTAGACGTGGCCGGCACTCGAAAACCATTTCTGGCCTTCAAGCGAACCACTTGGTCCAATCACACTTTCATTCAGTTACACTCTATTAGCGGAAGACTCAAATCATAAGAATACTATTCATAATAAAGCCAAAGGCCAACCACATCTCCATTCAACAACTAGAAAAAATAAAACTAGTCACAACGAAACAATTCAACATCATCCACACTCTAGTCTATGAAGCCTCTATCAACAATATAAGAGGTGCCAATGACAAATTCATGGCTACCACAAATCAAAATAAAGGAAAACTAACTTAAAGCTGAAAAGATAACTGCGGTATCCTTCGAAAATAAGGAGGACTCACCAACTAGCTGGAAGTAAATAGATCTTCAACGATGCGCCTGTTGATGATCTCTAGTACCTGTCTCTGCATCATGAAATGATGCAGGCCAAATGGCGTCAGTACGTGGAATGTACGAGTATGTAAAATGGCCGAATGAAACATACATCAAGGTGGGATCAAATCAACTCAGAATCTCAACTCAGAAGAAGGTACAACTCAATCAAGATATTCTGAGTCTAAACAAAATATAATTTAGACAGGACCAATAACATACAATCCAGCCCAATCCATCTCAATCCGACTCAGAGTACTATCAAGACCTATATGGGAGTTTCTCTTATCCGACAACCATCACTTATGAGCCAGTGATAGTACAACAAGCCGACGTTGTTGCCACGTCCGTTCATACCTTGCCAGGGTACGAACGAATCAATAAATCATAAATTCATAACCAATCAAGTCCTCTTATATCAGGACAGTAATTTGGAAAACATCCGACTTTAACGGTCCAATTTCTTCCTACGTTTGGCGACGTAGTTATTGGATTCGAGTTATTACTTACTCTTACCCAATTCGGTGCTCGATACTCCTCCCAAGACTCAATGCTCATAAAACTCTATCCAATCAATTTAATCTAATCATATCGACCAGTCTCGTTTGGACCTCTGTCAATTCATCAATTCTATCCCAAATCAAGCTTCTTGACCAATCATATTATCCAATCAAGAATATTGCTTACATTACTTTGTGTCATCACCTTTGACTAGAAAGAATGTCTTTCCATAGTGTTCTTTTGCCAAACATTATTATTTAATAACTATCCAAGTTGTCCCAAACCAAACCAAACACTTCACGTAAAATTAGGAAATAAATGATAAAGTTAGCTTTTTTTATATTATTAGAATATATCAAAGTGGAAGTATTATATGAATATACTAATAGGAATATAACTTTTTCTTAAATATAATTTAATTTCATGATGCTAATGGAATTCCATTGAGGCATCAACTCATAGAAATTGGATTCATGCTAACTAAAAGGTTAATCAAATATTGTTCCCATCTTATTTCTAGCAATTTGGATCTGTGAAGGTGTTAAACTAATGAAAACATCCTAACCAACATTTTAGTATTCTTTCTATGTTCCATCATTTGGTAGTTGAATTAAACTGTAACGTACCAACGGATTTCAAGTTACTGCAAGTTAATTATCTATTGTTAATATAACAAAATATGTTTAACAACTCATATCAATCAACTCATAGACATACAAAAATATGTATAACAACTCATATCAATCAACTCTTAGACATAACAAAATATGTATAACAACTCATATCAATCAACTCATATCAAACATGAAACATTTATCAATTTCTCAACTTATCAATATCAACATAACAAAATCAAGTTAATAGATGTATGAACTCATTAGGACATAAATCTATCAAGAAAACCCAATTCTTATGAAAATTCAATCTCAAATAAGATGTAGGGCACATGGTGAATTTAATCTATGTTTTTAGTAACCTTACATACCTTAGTGTAGATTTTGAAGAAACCTTGATGTTAGGTCTTCAAAGGGAAACTTGAATCCTTGAGTTTGAGAGGATTTTATTGGAGATAATTTGAGAGAGAAGGGGATAAAGATTTGGGTTATTTGGAGAGGAAAAAGACTGAAATTATGATCCAAAACGCGTCCAGTTATGTATATAGATATTAGGTAATTTTACCAAAATATCCCTACAAAATCTGGAAAATCGGCCAAAATTCGCTGCAGGTCTTCTCTGTTCGATCAAGCATAACTTTTGACTCCGAACTCGGAAAAATACAATCTTGGTGGCGTTGGAAAGAAGACTCAAAGACCTTTAATTTGATAGGTTATGGGACACCCAGTTAGTTATATTTTAGGAGATATGGTCGTTTGAAGTTGACCCTTATACTAACTCATTCGAAAACTTAGCCGAAAGGAATTCTTTGGACTTGGCTTGATTTTTTTTGGGATTCCTTATGACCCTAAATCACATATAATATTTTAAATACTTATGAATCAATCATAGATCATATATACAAATTGAAGCCTTCGAGTTCGATCTTATACGTACATGAAGAATGGTTCGAATCTTAATAGAAAAAAAATTGGGGTGTTACAAAATCATTACATAATCAAAGGTTAATTTGTCAATATTACCTTTTTTGATTTTTCTCAAACTCTTTTTACAAATAAAGATACTCAATCATTTGTGACTTACACTTGGTCGAAAATATTACTAAAAAGAAGGGTGGTTCTAAAGAAAAAAATTAATACATTTTTAAACTTTGTAAAATTTATTAATTTTAAATCATAAAAAAATATTTCAATAATTTATTTATATATTGGACTGGAGGGAGTCTATTATAAGAGAAAAATTGAGTTTTAATTGGATGGGTCAGGTGGGTAAGAATAAAAATGCAAGGGTGTATTTTTCAAGTCCAAATTTTGTGTCTATTTCGTTATATTTTAAACCCTCTTAGTCGAAATTCAGTCGGCCCGCCACTATAAATGGTATGTTATATATTACAAGATTATCAATGTTTTATGAATGACACTAAAATAGGAAATAAATTTATGAACAACATTTTATAAATATACTCAAATCACCTCTCTTCTCTGGTGGTGGAGAGAATTGTCCTTCGAGAGCCACATCGTCATAAAACTACATAAAGGTAATCAACTCTTCATTAATTATTCTAATATATATATATATATATATATATATATATATATATATATATATATATATACGTCTTACATAATAGATTTGTTGTTATCTTTAGGTATACTAAAAAAAGTTCATTTATGCTGTATCAAATGATTAAATTTTGAATTTGATTTTGTGAGAAATTTAAAGGGGGGTGTTGTTTAAATTTGTTAGAAATAGTCTAAGGAAATTTGTTACAAAATTTGAAGTCGTTTCATAGTGATTTGGAAATTATCGTTTGGTACACGGATTAAATTATTTCGAATTATAGTCCTGGACTAATTTATTCTACCAAATTTAATCTCAAATTTAATCCTAGATTTCCATTTTATCTCCGGTATCAAATAGCTATATACAACACATGTACATTATATATTTTTAGGTGTATAATAGGTTTTATACACATATATACATTGTTATACTCGATTTTGAATCTTCGAAGAAATAAAACAAAAACCTTCAATGGCAGAGGTGCACATTGTATTATATTCTTAGTTAACTTTTCATTAAATATGAAAGATTTTAGATTAGAAGTGAATCAAACAACAATGACACAAAAATTTAATTTGGTGTGAAAAACTATTATCGTTTGGTAGCCAGCTTGGAAAAAATTACACTATTTATATATAGATAAAATTGTTTTTTTATGTAAATATATTAGATGTTGAAACTTCTTCAGTTAGTTCATACCTTTCAAATATTACATCCGGACTTTGCTTTTTCTCTCGCTCTCACCTGTCTTCTTTTCAGTATGGTGAAAGATGTTTCACTCACCATAGCAGCATATCACTAACAATAGGGATTCCCTTCTGTTTACTCACCCCCATTCCTACATAAGGGACCAAAAACACATTTCAATTAGTTAAAAATCAAATATTCTTAATCAGACATTACAAGAATTAAAATCATAATTTACGTATAATTGAGGGATCAAAAATATTATTTTCCAAAAAAAAATAAAAAAATATCCCATCAAGTTCCCAAGATTGGAAATAAGTTTAAAAACATTCTCAAGGTCTCAAGGAAGTGTTCATTTATTATTTTGGATGCACTTCTCCTAATACTTCATGTGATTTTGAGCTATTTTATGTCACATTATCTAAAGTGTAACTTGCGCAATTATCTCACCAAATTATCACATATTGATCCTTCCATATTAAGTTATCTGATTTTGAATTCTTTATTCTAGATGTGATAAGTTTTTGTCCTTTCTAACATTATTTTATGTCAAGAAGAAACCCCAAGAAGTTATGTATTCTTTAAGCCCAAACTTTTGAGGGGCAAAAGTATTTTTGAAAAAAAAAAAATATTCTTGAGAATAAAAGTATTTTGTGGGTGTTTGGATTTGGCTTATTTTACATAGTTTTTGGCTTTTAAGTTTTTTTATTTTTTTTATTTTTAAAAGTGTTTGGAAAAGACAAAAAGTGTCTTTAAGCACCTATTTTTAGTTTTTAAAAAATAATACAAAAATAAGTTAAAAATCAAAAGTTGAATATGACCAACTTATTTCTTTTAGCTTTTAGCTTAAAAAGTTAATCCAAACATCCCTTAGTCAATCTTTTGATGAAAAAAATAAGTAATTTTGCCAAGTAGAATCATATTTTACTACATGTCAAAATAGTTTTAATCTAACTTAAGATTCATAACTCCAAATCTCCTTCGATACAAACTTATACCCGCCCATTGCTTACACCAAATTAGTGATACATACATTTGTCACTTAGATGCAACTATACTTTTATTTTAACTTTTCGAGTTAAATTGCTTGATTAAGCGTAAATAGTGAGTGCAGATAAATATGTACTTCCCTACCATGGGAGGTGGCATATACTTACCTTCTTGAAGGACGTTATAGGTGAAATTTAAGAAGATAAATATACACAAATTTTGTTTTGTAAAAAGACTAAAAGAGTGAAATAAGGAGAGTTGAAAGAACGAAGCATATATGAAAAAGGACACGGAGAGGTGGGCCTCATCCGTACGGTTTTTTCACCACTCAAAATACGGTATGCTACTTACTACCAGCAGCAGACGCAGTGTGCTACACCAATCTGTTGCGCTATCCCACAACCTCCATATTTATATACCTTGTGTAGTAAGCAACATTATTTCTCTGTCTCTCATAGTGTCTGTGTTTGGATGGTTTTTCTTGCTTTGTATATACAATATATGGGGTTTTCATGAGGTGGGTGTTTCTTCATAGGTGTATACTAATCGTCTTTGTATGTGTCTTTGTGTTCTTGATAGATTTCTTGTTTTTTGTTTGTATATTATATTATGCTCTGTTTCTTGATAAAATTTTCTTGTTTTTTCTTTCTGTACATTATGCTCTGTTTCTTGATAACATAATGCTGTGTTTCTTGATAGATTTCTTGTTTTTTTGTTTGTATACTATATTGTGCTCTGTTTCTTGATAAATTCTTCTTGTTTTTCCTTTGTATATATTATGTTGTGTTTCTTGATAGATTTTCTTGTTGTCGTGTACAATATTGTTCTTTTCTTGATATATTTTCTTGCTTTCGTAACAATATTGTGCTGTTCTTGATTAAAAAAAAACTTTTGTATACAATATTATGCTGTTCTTGACAGATTTTCTTGCCGTCGTGTACAGTATTGTGATATTTTTCCTTGCTTTTGTATATATGGGGTTTTGAAGAAATATTTTTTATGGGTACGTAACGATATCACTGTATATATATGTGTGTATATTTTTCTGCATATATTGCTTTTGAATATAATGGTATTTTGATCTTTTGTTGCTGCTTGGTCTTCCTTGATTGTTTCACTTTTACAGTAACCCCATTGCATTGGAAATCGTTCCGTTTTCCGTTTTGGGTAAGAGGTTTTTGAAAACAACCATTATTAGTCAGCCAGAAAAGGAAAAAAAGTACTTTAATTTCATAATAATTAGCCATATGCTTATCCTTATAAGAGATGTATTTGTCTTAAACTACCATTAACTTACAAAGTAAAGAAAGATTACAAAGTACTCTGTGAGAGTTTAAAGACCGAGGTATCCTCATAGTTTTTCTTTCTCTATATACTGTATAAGGTGGATTTTGTTTATGGTGAGTTTTGTTTGCTCTCTGAATATGTGTTTCTTGGTATTCATGTTGAGTCATATATGCATATAGCACAGTATTTGTAAGGTGAAAGAATATTTGTTTTTTTCTTGTTTTGATTCATACGATCTGATTTATTTTACTTTTACTTTTTGTATCAGTGTGTGTCTGTGCTATCTGCATGTTGAGTTGTGTGTGTTTTTAGCTCTTCATTAATGGAGTATCTGTTTAATCAACCTCTTAGGTCCGGCTCATGTGCTGTGAGTCTGTTTGCCAAAAATGAAATCTTACCTCTTTTTGGTCTTCTACTACTGCAACTCTAGCAATGAAGATTTGCCAAAAAAAGGATATATTTGTCCTCTAGTTCTTTTTGCATAAAAGTTGAACAGGGATATAGTTTTATCTTTACTTACAAAGGTAAAGAAAATTTGAGTAATTCATTTTTCTTAGCTGTTTGCACAGGTTTTGAGGTCTGATTTTACAAGGTGAAAAAGAGGGTCTCACTGAAGGTAGGTATATTCTTTCCCTCTCTGTTTCTCCTTATGAATACATGGAGTTGTTTTTTATTTTTACTCTACATGTAGGGAATCTTGTGTGCTAATTTTCTTAGTTGAAGAGTTGGAATATACTGTATTTGTTGAATGAAATCTTAAGAAATTAGAATGATAATTAGGTAAACCATGTTTGCAATGGTCTTTTTAAAAAAATATATACTAACTAACTAAGCTTAAATGGTCTTCTTTCTAAAAATATATGTTTTACTTTTTCCTTTTGGATAAAGGGTCTAAAGAGTATACTCTTCCTTAGCTATGGTCATTTTTAATGGAGTTTTACTGTATGTTGTGGTTTAATATTTTCCCTTTGTCTGAAAATTGAATACTACTGTGTGCCATTTTAATCATTCTGTTACCACAATATTATATACCTTTATTTTTCTTGTGTTTTTTACTGTACCAATAAAATTACTGATTAGTAAAGTTGCATCATTAAAAGTATTATCAATTCTGTACAAGTATTTCTCCATTAGGTCTACTACTGTTATGTTCTTTAATTTGCAGATTGGGCAGGTGATTATAGTACCACTATCATTATAAAAGTGAAGAAATTTTGACATCATTTTTTCTTATTTATTCATCAGAGATTCAAGGTCTACTATCATATTGTTTTTTCCTAGCTGCTTGTCTTACTAAACTTAAGTAGTAAGATGTGCCTAGCTCATCTAAAAGCTTAAGTTGTTCGAAAGGATGCATTTTTATCAATAATGTATAATCATGTTCCTTTGCGTGTGGGTATGGAAAAGAATCGAAGGATCCAACTTGAAACCTTAACATGATGAGTGGAGTAATCCACTACATTTATTATACCTCTTTAAAGGCCTTACACAACCCAAATATAATTCAATAGTGTACATTGTACAATGTTATTTCTTCTTATACATTGGTCTATGTTATGTGCCTCTATGTGTCTGTGCATGCATGTATGCAGAGCTTTTGTTTCTTCTTCTTCTCAAATCTATTACTTTTCCTTCTTTGGCCCCTTATCGATATGCGGTTGCAGTTGTACTATTCTATCTGCCACCCCATTTTGAAGTTTTTCTGCCTGGATTAAGGGTATGAAATCTATCCTCTTTTCCACTCTTACCTGTATTGACAATTCTCTGATTATATTTTTCTAGCCACAGAATGCAGCATGTCTGAATCGAAGGATGAAAATTCTGAGCTTGTCTTGCCTGTTCTGTTGTTGATGTCTGTTAAAATTACATCATGTTACAACATTTTATCATATCACATCATTTTCTATTGTACTTTACGGTACCAATTAAAACTATTGACAAACTGACCGGATATATACAGCAGAGTAGATATATAAAGCAGAGTAGATTATATCTATGTTTTTTCCCACCTGAAAGATGATACTGTATCATTTTATAAAGCTCATGGCACTTACAATCCCATTACTGTTGTTTTAACCTTCTCTGAAAAATTAATGTATTGAGTATATTTATTTGGTCCAAGGCTATTAGAAATGGTATCTTCAAAAGATGAAGGTACAACAACAAAATCAAACCGTGTTCCTATGGCTCGACAAGGAACTGGGTCAAAAGGACAAAAGATTCGCCTACTCACCAACCATTTCAAAGTAGGGATGAACAACTCTGATGGGCACTTCTTCCACTATAGTGTAAGCTTTCACCTATTTATATTACATTCAATTTCATTGAGCTAAATACAATGTGTAATGCTACGTGTTTGGCTCGATATGTTTCAAACTATACTTTTAGATAATAATGATCATTACTGCCTCAGGTTGCTCTAAATTATGAAGATGGAAACCCCATAGAGGTGAAAGGAATTGGACGAAAAATCCTTGACAAGGTCCACCAAACATATGCAATGGAGCTAGCTGGCAAAGACTTTGCTTATGATGGGGAGAAGAGCTTGTTCACTATTGGTGAACTGCCCGGGAAGAAGTTTGAGTTTGATGTTGTCCTGGAGGATATTTCTTCATCCAGGTGCAGTAGTGTTGAATTTCTTTGTGCATTTCAATAAAATGTTTTTGTTGTAATATAATCCAATGGTATTTATCAGCTAAAGTTTGCTTCATGTGTACAGAACCACTCGAGGCAGCCCTGGAGGGAGTCCCAGTGATGTTGATAGGAAAAGATCAAAGAAGCAGCCATGGTCAAAGGCATACAAAGTGGTAATTAAGTATGCTGCAAAAATACCAATGCAAGCCATTGCAAATGCACTCCGGGGACAAGATTCTGAAAAGTATCAAGAGGCAGTGAGAGTGCTTGACATAATTCTGAGGCAGCATGCTGCCAAACGGTATGGAATTTATCTTATTTTTCTGCTTTGATAACTTATTCTGGTTTTCTAAAACTCGTGTATTTTTTTGTTACAGGGGCTGCCTTATTGTGCGCCAATCTTTTTTTCACAATGAGGCTAGAAACTTTGTTGATCTTGGTGGAGGAGTTTCAGGATGCCGAGGTTTCCATGCAAGCTTCCGGGCCACGCAAGGAGGCCTTTCATTGAACATGGGTAAATTGTTATCCAGAAAATCACTACATTTTCTAACCCCCATAGCACTATCTTATGGTTTTTGAATTTACAGATGTGTCAACCACAATGATTGTTAAGCCAGGGGCAGTGATAGATTTCCTTCTTGCAAACCAAAATGCAAGAGATCCTTATCAGATTGATTGGTCCAAGGTAACTAGTACTCATTCTCTTTTCGTTGCAACAGTACCTTCTAATTTTTCATATTTGCTCCTCTTTCCAGGCAAAGAGGATGCTGAAGAGTCTGAGGATCAAGGCCAGCCCCTCAAATAGGGAATACAAAATCACCGGTCTCACTGATAAGCCTTGCAAAGAGCAGACGTCAGTTTGTTCATTATAAATCCATTTTGCCTTTTCACATTTTCTGGATGATTTGCTATCGAGCACATATTCAATTTCGGTTGTTTTGCATTTCAGCTTCACTTTGAAGCAGAAAAATGGGAATGGGGGAGTGCAAGAGGTTGAGACGACTGTTTATGAGTATTTCACTCATCATCGCCGTATTCCTTTACAATATTCTGGAGATTTTCCTTGCATTAACGTTGGGAAACCGAAACATCCAACATTTATTCCTCTTGAGGTACTAGACAACTAACAACTGCTAATATATGCAACTTTTAAGGTTGTGACCTCACAGTTTTTCCTTTGTCTTGCTAGCTTTGCTCTCTGGTGTCTCTGCAGCGCTACACCAAGGCCCTGTCCAATCTACAAAGGGCTTCCCTTGTAGAAAAATCCCGACAAAAGCCCCAAGAAAGGATGAGAACATTGACAGATGTAAGCTCTTGAATCAATTGTAGCTTGTACTCATTTCATACAAGCTATGCATTTCCCTATGACGTAAACTTGCAGGCTCTAAAGACCAGCAACTATAAGGCTGACTCTCTTCTTGGATCTGCTGGAATTTCAATTAGTGATCAGTTTACTCAAGTTGAAGGTCGAGTCTTGCCAGCTCCAAAGGTGACATAGTTAGTGTTCAATGTCCTGCTGTTGTTGTTCTCTTGTCATTTTTAAGTTCGAAGTGTTTCTCAGGTTGCACTGTAAATTATAGAATTCGAGTTTGTATATGTATGGCTGACAGGATTTTTAACATTTCTTATTACTTGTACTACAGTTGAGGGTAGGGGATGAACAAGACTTGTTTCCTAGAAATGGAAGGTGGAATTTTAACCAGAAGGTAGGTATCTTGCTCAACGTATTTTACTTTCTCCCCATGATTAATCCATGGTCGTCCTTTAATTTGAATCTTGCCAACATAGCAATTGGTTGAACCGGTCAAACTTGAGCGTTGGGCAGCTGTGAACTTTTCTGCCCGTTGTGATGTCCGTAAGCTTTGTATGGATCTACAAAGGTGTGGGAAAATGAAAGGAATTGTGAGTACCTTTCCCACTCTGGGGTGCAATATGTGCGTGTGTTTGGTTAAAATCATTTTTCTGCATCATTAACGTGTTACATCACCTATGTAGTTAATCAATCCACCATATGATATCTTTGAGGAGAATCAGCAGTTCAGGCGTAACCCTGCTCCTGTGAGAGTTGAGAAGATGTTAGAAGCACTGAAATCAAAACTTCCAGCTCCACCTCAGTTCCTTCTATGCATTCTGCCAGAGAGAAAGAACTCTGACCTTTATGGTTGTTGCCTTAGAGCCAACTAATCTTGGTTTCTTCAGGATCTTATATTTAATTTTTTTTTAAAAAAAAATAATAATGGCTGGCATATCTTTTTTAATTGTCTCTTTTCTGGTAATTTTCCATATTGAAGGCCCCTGGAAGAGAAGGAATTTAGCTGATCTTGGAGTTGTTACACAATGCATTGCTCCTACAAAGATCAATGATCAGTACCTTACCAATGTGCTCTTGAAAATCAATGCAAAGGCAAGATTTGAATTGACAAAGCTTTTACAACAATTATTACTGACTCCTGATTGATTAAACACTTCTTCCATATCTGTTTCTTCTTTGCAGCTGGGCGGCATGAATTCCTTTCTGACCACGGAGCTTGTCCCTACACTACCTCAGATTTCCCGAGTCCCCACTATCATTATTGGGATGGATGTCTCTCATGGCTCACCTGGACGATCAGATGCTCCCTCCATTGCAGCGGTAGTAAAAGATTATTGCTCATTTTACACTCTGCTTGCTTCTCTTGGTGTTAGACTGAAATTGATTTTATGAATTTGAGATCACCAGGTGGTCAGCTCTAGACAATGGCCCTTGATTTCACGGTATCGAGCAGCTGTTTGTACACAGTCACCAAAGCTTGAAATGATGGATTCTCTGTACAAGAAAATATCGGACACCGAAGATGTGGGCCTTTTCAGGTAGTTGCTTACTCAATTAGTTGTTTGTAGTTAAGGGTTTATCGTATACATTTTGTTGCTTAAGAAGTTTGTCCTGTTTCCAGGGAGCTGCTGAGGGATTTTTACTCAAGTTCTAAAAATGTGAAACCTGAGCACATCATCATTTTCAGGTATAATTTCAAGAAACCTGTTTCCTATGTATATCTTTTGGCTGCTTCTAATTACAGCACATTAAAAGTTAATCATTGCTGATGATAAAGTTGTCTCTGATGTACAGAGATGGAGTTAGTGAGTCTCAGTTCAACCAAGTCATTAACATTGAGCTCAATCAGATTATCGAGGTTTGAATGTGCAGTAACTGCAACTTAGTTTTTCCATGAAACCTATTCTCTTTCTGATAAAAAAAAATATGACTGTATTCTCTAGGCTTGCAATCATCTGGAAGAAGATTGGTCTCCAAAGTTCACTGTCATTGTAGCACAAAAGAACCACCACACAAGATTTTTCCAGACTAACTCACCAGATAATGTTCCTCCTGGTTTGTACTTTTAGCTACCTAGCTTGTGTTGTTAGTGGAGTATAATTTGATTGATTGATTCTGTAGAAACTTCCTTGAAATATCTTCCTATGCCAGGGACTGTGATTGACAATGGAATTTGCCATCCAAAGACCAATGACTTCTACATGTGTGCTCATGCTGGGCCTATTGTGAGTTTCTAAATCCCTTCTCTGAGTCTGCTCCGCGATTCATATTCAATGCTTCCATGATGAGCTTCTGTCATCTTTGTTCTATTCAGGGAACAACAAGACCTACACACTACCATATTCTGCATGATGAAATTGGTTTCTCAGCAGATGACATGCAAGAGCTGGTCCATTCACTGTCTTATGTGTAAGCAAGCAAACAATCTCCTTATGAAGAATGGATGTTACTACTTTTAAAATCCTTTATTGAGAGGTTTTATATATTTTTTCTACTACTGGACTGCAGGTATCAGAGAAGTACCACAGCCATCTCTGTTGGTAAGAATAATCTGGAATTATTATGATTCTTTACTGGCTTTAAAGGTGTTAGAATATCATCACATACTACTACTATGCTGATCTGATGAATTTCTTCTTTTTCTTCCGAGCAGTTGCACCTATATGTTATGCCCACTTGGCAGCAGCACAGGTGGCACAGTTTATCAAGTTTGATGAACTGTCAGAGACTTCCTCAAGCCACGGTGGAGTTGCAACATCTGGTAGTGTTCCAGTCCCTCCATTGCCTCGGCTTCACAAGAATGTTCGCAGTTCAATGTTCTTCTGCTAAACTAATGGAATTCCTGGTTCTGTAATGATGACTGAAGGTCTTATGTTTTTTTCGTCAATTTTTTGTCTAAGCCACTGTTGGTGGAGAAAACTAACTTATGCTTGTTTCTGGTGATTATATTGGGGATGAATGCAAGAAATCAGAAACTATAGTCCTTTGTGCTTTTGTGATGTGTCCCTTCCGTAAGCCATTGCATTGGCATTGTTATAGGATAGAAGTTTGTAGGGAGCTTTAGTTTTGCTGTTTAGACCTTTCAGCAAAATATTTATCTACATGTAGGTACCCCTTAAGATTTGCTATCAGACATTCTGATTATCTTTGCTAATCTTCATGTTTTTCCTTTTTTTTTCTTTCGTTTGTGGTTTCACATGGAAGAAGATTCTCGTAATATTACACTACAAATCCACCATCGTTGGCTTCTGCCACTACCACACATCTATTATCACAACCAATATCATTGCCAACAGCCACACCTCCTGTCCTATTACCATCTACAACCTATACACCACCACAACCAATCGCCGACATCATCTTTGATTTGATCCTCAAAATATCATACTCAGCTGCCAAAACCAGCCTTAAGATGTTGATCATCGAAAAAAAAAAACATACCCATTGAAATCCCACAAGTGGGGTCTGGAGAGGATAGGATGTACGCAGACCCTACCACTATCTCATGGAGATAGAGAGGTTGTTTCCGAAAGACCATCGACTCAAAAGTCACAGTCCCAAGTAAAAGAGAAAAACAATATATATAGCATAATGGCACAAAAAAAATGAAAAGCGATGCAAATTTTACAGGACAAGAACAATAACGATAGCAAGTAATGTGATAATGTGATAATCAAAGGCAAAAGCAATAACAACACAACTATATAGGCACGCCTAAACCTACGACCACCCTAAACCGGCACTCGGCCAAACACCATTCTATCCCTACTAGCGACCTCCAGTCTTTTCTATCTAAGGTCATGTCCTCGGTGATATTGAGTATCGCCACATCTTGTCTAATCACCTCTCTCCAATTTTATTCGGTCTACCCCTACCCCTCCGCAACCCCTAAATCTAACCGCTCGCACCTCCTAACTGGGGCGCCGACACCCCTCCTCTGCACATGCTCAAACTATCTCAATCTCGCTTCTGTCATCTTGTCTGGCGCAGATGTCACTCCCATCTTCTCCCAAATAACGTCAATCCTGATCTTATCACTCCTAGTATATCCACACATCCATCTCAGCATCCTCATCTCCGCTACATGCATGTTCTGAACATGAGAGTTCTTTATTGGCCAACACTCCACTCAATTTAACAACGCTGGTCTAACCATCGTTCTGTAGAACTTACCTTTAAGTTTAGGTGGTACTTTCTTATCACACAGGACTCCAGAGGCAAGCCTCCATTTCATCCACACTGCCTCAGTGCGGTGCGAGACATCATCATCAATGTCCCCACTTCTCTGGATGATGGATCCAAGATATTTAAAGCTTTCTGTCTTGGGGATAGGTTGAGTGGCAAGCCTCACTTCCATGCTCTCTTCCTCCATCGGAACACTAAATTTGCACTCCAAGTATTATGTTTTGGTCCTGCTCAATCTGAACCCTTTGGACTCCAGCATTTGTGTTCAAACCTCCAACCTATATCATTAACTCTTTCCCAAGTATCATCAATCAAAATTATGTCATCCACAAATAGCATACACCATGGAACGTCTTCCTGAATAGACCGTGTCAACTCATCCATCACCAAGGCCAAAAAAAAAGGACTTAGCACAGATCCCTGATGTAGTTCCATTTCTCCTCTGTTGATCATCGAAATGTTCAGGAAACATTACTTTACAGAGGTGTCGAAAGGTTCCACTGTTCTGACTCCATAGCTAATCCAACAACATTTGCATTCATGCCGAAGATTTTCAAACTGTTGCATTCTAAACCAACACATGACAATGATGATAACAAGAAGTACAAGAAAAAGCTTGTCAATCGAGTAGGTGATTTTGGATCAGCTCATAAGATTTTGGGTTATTTTACTCTATTTCAAACAGTAAACTTTTAACTTCTCAACCATTTTTGCTTGTTGAAGCAGACTTGTATTTTATCAAGAAAATTGCATTGCACTTGAACTCGAGCTAAATCCATCAGTCATTACAGCGAAAACCACATGGACTGATGGAAACAAACACACATGATGTAAGATAGGCTTTTGTTTGAAGTTTACCAACACTAACTATAAAGTAAAAGTTAAGAATACAGGATTAAGTTACAAGGTCAAAGCTTGCTACCAGGTGCAATTCCTACTCTCTATTTTGGGTCAAAGCAATAGAGTACTAGACACACATGTGAATATTATCATCAGCATCAATCTTCATTCATGGAAAAATGAATATCTGACGACTAATCGTATGAAACAGTCTCAATTTTCAAGCACCTGGGCACTGCTGAAAAGTCCCTAAAATTGGCCATTTGCATCTGTAAATCTGGCTAAGCTGGTTAGCTTCACTGCATGCATATGATGCTAACAGTGGATATAATTATATTGTGTTCGCTTGAGAACGACCTGGTTGCCTTGATGGAGTATTCTTTTTTGGGGTCATTAACTCTATGGCCATGAAAAAAGTTGGAATACCAATGGCATTAAGCAACATCAATGGGACCTCAGTAACACTCAAAACTACAAAAAATCATTGTTACACTAGTACATAATCGTATCTCTGAAGAAAATTGGTGGAGAATTCATGGATGAACAAGGAAGCAAAGCCAAACTACAATCACCATAATTACGACAACTATGATACTATTTCATTAATATTCCAAAATTCCTTCATGTTTAAGGTTAGGGAACAAAAAAATTGTTTAATTCCTTTCTTTTTAGCCGCATGGGTCTCTAGTGCTTTTAACTCCTTCTACCTTTGTTACGCCTCGTAGCTACTGTCGTCCACCCATCCGGGTCCACTTCAGCGGGATGTTTTATCACGGGTTCAATCATCATATCCTGGCCCAAACTTGACTGGGTTTCCATAGAATCAATTGTCATATCAGATGAATTGTTGCCCAAGTTCTCATTTCTGTTACCCCCATCATTACTACTGTCATCGTCATCACTAGCATCCTGGAAAGTTTTGGAAAAGTAAGCAATAAAATCAATCATTGTTTGAAAGTATTTACTTTCTTTATAGAGATTTTCTGAAGCATATTTGCCAGCAAATAATTAGGAAGAAATATGCATTACACGGGCAATATACAAAAGAGCAATAGTTTCAATATAAGGCACTTTCCACTTGGGAATGATATTGGTCAAGATATCACCGCAATCATACTAAGATGCAAATTTATTTTGGGGTTAAAAATAATATAGGTTTAACGTGAGGTGGAGTCATTGTGGATGTGTGTCATTAAAAACAAATATGGTGTTGAAGGATACTGGCGTTCCAGTGATGTTAGAACACCATGCGGCGTTTCTGCTTGGAAAGGCATCATATAACTTTGGCCTTGCTTTAAGGCTAAAATTGATTTTGAAGTTGGTAATGGCAGAATAATTGCTTATCATTGGGCTAGTCATGACCCTTTGATGGACGTGAACAACCCTTTGATGGACTTATTCCCTGATTTATTTACCATAGCAGTAAACAACACTTCCTTACTGGCTGACTTAGAATAAACGGGTGTGGAACATCAACTTCAGAGGAAATGTAATGATTTGGAGGTAACTAGGACTCTGAAATGTTTAATCTGTTGAGCATGAATCTGCAACTGTCAAATATAGAGGATCATTACATGGAAATCCAACAGCAAAGTAATGTTCACTGTGAGTTCTTGCTACAAGTATCTTAGAAAGGTGGATAATCTAGCAAAGCCTTGGCCATAAAGACGAATTTGAAGGTCCGAAAACGCCCATAAATAATTAGTTAACTTGTGTTTGGCCATAAGTAATGCACTTGTGTTGCTCTTTCTTAGGGAATAGGAACTTGAGAAGAACTAAAAGAGAACCTTTAAGAAGTATTTTAGGCCTTAATTCATATTCATTACAAATGAAATTTGGGCATATCAGGTATTTGACAAAAGTTAACTGTATGATAGGATACAGCAATATCCGAAAACGCCCATAAATAATACTTCTACATAAATAATTCACTCAACTAGTTATTCTTTATCACTATTTGTTATGCATATGATAGGATACAGCAAACCTTATGCCAATAAAAAGGGGCGCTTACTTGTCTGACATAAGTAGCAGGACTCCTCCCAACATTTGTTTCTCTTAGCACTTTGATTGAATTGAAATTCCCTTCCAGACACTCTTCATGCATATACATCAATTTTTCTGCTACCTGATAGAGATCACAAATATTGCTTGTTATGGAAGCATACATCAGACTTGGCTCTAGAACTTTGATTCATTGAACAGTTATTTCAATATCTACAGATGGCTCCTTGTGAGAAATTGAGCCATAGAAAGCCACTTGAGGAGGGAGAAACCAGCCTATATTTTTAAAGCCTCAATCTTTTCTCCTCTTCTCCTTTCTTTTCTTTTTTTTTTCCTTTTTTTTTATTGAGACAGAGATTAGAGCCTCAATCTTCTAACCTACAAAGCAAAACTCCGTCAATACAAAGTTTCTCATTGGATGAGCACATAAGTTTCTCATTGGATGAGCACATATTTTTTTCAAAGAATTACAATACTCAACAACGATAGGCAAAACTTCAATAAATTCCTTCTCTTTTATTGTTCAAACTTCCGATTGCATATAATTTATAATTAAACTAAACAAAAAGATGAAAAATCTAAATTCAAACACACGAATTCATAATATTCATGAAAACAACTATATGTATATAAATAAATAAAAAATGTTCCACTTAATTTCACTGTCTAAAAAAATTCATTCCCAACAATATTTTGAGTTGAGCTAACAGCCAAAAAGCCAACAAAGATTCTACAAATTACACTGGCAAGGAGTTGGCACTGTACCTCCTCAAGGCTGCCATCATTGACTTCAGTATTTAGAGATATCATGAACTCATCTAGAATTTCTTCTATATCATCCATGTATATTTTTTCTGCATACAAAATGAAAAGCAAATACTTCATTCAACTAATAGAAGGGAGAAAACAAAGATACATTAGCAGCTGTTACTGGCTTTAATATGCTACTCCCTCTTTTCAATATGCTATTTTCCTTTTCAGTTTCTTCCAAAAAGAATGTTTTTTTAACAATTTCTGATTCTTGAACTTAGTGCCTAATAAATTGAATAAACGGATGGTGTATTAATCAATTGGAAGTACCTTTGGATTGTGTGAAAGCTGAAAAAATGTCAAGATTGAGTTGATTCGATTTTTCACGAGTGCCTCGGCCACCCCACTCGTTCTCGATAGCCATCTGAAGAGCAGTCCATCTAGATAGCACCAAACCGATGCCTTCCTGTAGCTGTGCAGCTGCCTCCGCCGTCAGCTGCTGAACTGATGCGTTGCTGCTGCTACCCTCCATTCTACACACTCCCCGCTTCTGCAAAAAAAAAAAGATGAAGAATCGTAATTGTAAGGGGAAACAATAGTTCAAGAGGATTTTAATCCTTTCTACTTGTCAATTCGGAGATTAAGTTGAGAAATCTTCACATGGAGAAGGGAATTACCAGTAGGGTTTTTGCCGGAAGAAAGTTTTGGGAGCAGAGAGAAAATGGTGGCGGGTCGGCTATTAGGGCTCCAAGAATTTTAGGATTTTCGATTTATGTTTTTCGATAAGAAATTGACTTAATGAAAAAAATTACTGTAGCAATAATTGCTTTTGTAAAAGCTACACAAACAAACACAAAAAAAGTAGCTAACTAGCTACCTTGTGAAATTTTAATTTTCCATCACGTAATTTTTTTTTTACTGTGAATAAAATCAAATCACTATACATAAAAATTGATTTATGTACTTTTATAAATATAGATAAATACAATAGTATAATATTTTAAATTTTCAATATGTAGAGACTGAAATATTGAATATAAATTTAAAATATTAATTTATATGCATTTAAAGAACCAACCCACATGAGTTAATAAGATCATTCAATACTCACTAGACATGAATGTTACATATCGATAAAAGTTTATAAATTAAGCGGTCAAGGGTATAACTTATAAAACTTTGATTAAGCCTTCATGTGTAGCTATGAATATGAATACACGTGTACTTGCCTACATGTGTTGATACAAATAAATACAGTAACTGTAGATAAAAATAATTAAACACGTATTTATAAGTATAAGTTAGGTTAAAAAAAGAAGCTTAACTTTCTTTTTAAAAAAGCAATGTCACGGAGAGAAGGTCTCACCTAAGCGCGTCAACTATATTACTTATGAAGTCAGATTTTTTGATACAATAATGATTAGATAACATCACTAAGTGGTACTCACAGATTGTCACGACCCAAAAACTGAGGTCATGATGGCACACATCTCAAAACCCAATCTGATGTGTAACCCTAAAAATAAAATTCATACAAGACTTCCAAAGAGGAAAGTGATTCCACGATTTAAATAAAAAGAAAAAAAACAATGAAGAAATTATCCCAAAACCTGGTGTCATAAGTATAAAGAGCATCTAATACAAGGTTCGAATCTGAAGATACAACATAAGTCTCTGAATGATACAAAAGACTGAAAAATAAAGATAGACTAGTGACGATCCGAATTCTGGGACCTCACCACTAATCTGAGAATTACACAATCCGCTAGAATATTAACTGCCACGTGGGGTACCCCGACTAGTATCTGCATCAAAAAGGGACACAGAAGTAGGGGTGAGTACAATTCACATGTACTCAGTAGGTTTTAGCTGACTGAGTATAAGGAATTAATCAAACCTATGAAATAAACTAAGGAACGCTTCCACCTGCATATAGAAAAGTCCCACTTCGGCATCGGTGCCGCCAGTTTATATATATAGTGGCACGAATAAAGTATAATAACAACTCATAATCACAATTAATCAAATAATTCAAGCAGCACAAATGTCAATGCAATGCAATGCAATATGATGATGCAATGATGTGGTGGTACGGTGGAATCAAGACTGTCGCACAGCCTGTCGTATACACCTGCCGAGCTGTGCTACCAAGCAGGACCCATGGGAGTCTCGCAGACCATATACCTCAATCACAATATCTCATTATCCTTGCCACCTCCTCGTGGTCAAGGGATCACAATGCATCCACTACCCTGCCGGAAAACTGCCTCGGTCAGGGACTCAAGATACAAAGGTTAGGATCACAATGCATCCACTACCCTGCCGGAAAACTGCCTCGGTCAGGGACTCAAGATACAAAGGTTTAAAGGTGTTTCATTTTTCTTTCTCAAAAAGAATTTCCATATTTCTCAACTTCCCATGTTTCATGATATGATGAATGAGGATGAATGCATCAAAACACATATGCATGGAAGTAATAATCAACTCACATGTGGTATAAGGTTCAAAGTTCTCAAAACTTAACCTACACATGATATTCACCCTCAATAAATAGTAACGAGAAGAACACACTTTCATTTAAATATTCACCCCTTTCTCAACAATATTTCAATACCCAAGTATGCTCAAAAACCCCAACTCAATCTCTCAGGCGGCATCACAAGTCAAATAATATACTCAAGCCTCTCTCTTAGGCAAATCATAATTCACATGCTCTCAAAGCAAATAAGATAACAAATAAGGCCCCCACACGGGCTATGTAATACAAATAAACCCCGTCACGGCAACACATTAATAAATAAGCCTCCACACAGACATCACAATATATATATAACATTCTCAACTCATACTACAACCCCATCCCAAAGTCTATAACATATGAATGACTAATTACCCCATCTCAATCTCAAAGAAAGATAGCCAAACCTACCTCAATTGCCGAAACCGCACTCGAATACCTCCACCGGACAAGTAACTCTCGAATTCAGCGCTCGGAATGACAACCCACTATCAACAATGAAACATACACGTCACAAGGAGTCCAATGACACCCATATTGATAGGTTTCGGAACCGGGGGTAAAATGGTCCAAAAATTAACTATTTTCGAAAAGGGTCAAATCTGTAAATTTATTGAACAATCCCATTCTATTGGTAATAAGGAACTCATGGTTGAAAAACCCATAAAAATAGAGCTCAAAACGAGTTGGAAATCACAATTTTCCTTAAATTCGGATTAGGGAAGAAACAAGGATTTTTGGGGTTTGAAACTAAAATTTAAGAGTTAAAATCGTCAAAAACTTAATGAAAAAGGAAGGTTTTAGGTCAAAAATCACTTACCCAACACTTTGCCTCGAAAATCTCTTCTCAAATCACCTCAAGGAGTTCAAGAACTCAAACAAATGTTGAAAAATATTGAAATGAGAAGAAAGGGGCATTTTCTGCCCAAAAAGTTACTGTTCACGCGTGTTACTGTTCACGCGTGTTACTGTTCACGCGTGTTTTGTACAAATTTACGAAAATCACCCTCAAGGTCATTACACAGATGCTGCAATTACGTAACAAAGCTCAAACAAAAGTATTTTGACCCAACTTAATATAAATATAGTTTTGTACTAAAATTAAAAGAAAAATTATTTAAATATACATCTTATTTTATCATAATATATAAAATTTTCTATTATTTAAAAAAATAAAAATCTCCTCTTATTAATTTTGTGGCACCTTTTAAATGAGAAGTCATTTTTGGATATGGTTTCAAGAAATTTTCTGTGTTGCTTCTATAGTTTATTCTCCCACCATCATACATTGAATGTTTTTAGTAAAAATACAATGAATAATATTTGATTATTAAGGAACAATGAACATTATGTATAGTGAATTTATTTTTACAATGAATCATTGAATTCTTAAATTTATTTTACATGAATTATTTAACAAAAAAATATATTATAATGAATCACAGACATACATTGTAATTTATGTATAAAGAATTTATTTTTTATATGAATTCAATAAGTATGATACATAATTTAGTAAGATACAATGATTTTGATGTATTCATTATACTTTACGTATAATAAATTTATTTTTTAGATAAATTCAATAAATATGATACATAAATTAGTAAAATACAATGATTTTGATGTAATCAAAATTAATCTTCATTGAATTTCAAAACAATTAAATAGTACTTTTATAAAATAATAATATTTTATGGTTTCACTTACATTTATTTATTTTTGCAAATTTTAAGAGTTTCAAAATTCAAATTTAAAAGCGACGTTTTTAAGTCAAAAGGGATGTAACAGATTCATTCGAATTCCACTCCCATTATTTTAAGTTTTCACGTCCCTCCATATTTCTTCTCCAAATTCCCTCTCAATTTCTAGGGTTTTCTTCACAATTTTTGTCCCAAATGTCAGCGTCTACAGTATCTATCTCGGCTAATCCAGCCGCAGGTTCAACCCGTCGCCGAGCCGTAGAGAAGAAGCAACCCTCCGCCCTAGATTTAGCCGACTCCAACTTAGCCACCGCCACCGCAGCCGCAGCAGCAGCCGATCCAATCTCCACACCCAATGTTTCCTACAGAAGCGATGGACGAGATGCGATTCAAGTGGTGAAGAAAACCTTGGCTCATACGACATCCTCTACACGTCGCCCTAGCGGCTCGGCACCAGCAGCGAAGAAGCACTCTAAGACGCCTAAGCCGAGGTGGTTGACAGTGGTTAGTGTTGTCACTAAGAATTTATTGTTGCTGGTTGTGTTAATTGGTTTAGTTCAGATGGTTCGTAGACTTGTTGCGAATTCCTATCAAACGAACGACACTGATGGTCTCGCTGTAATTTCTGGGGATTTTGACGGGAAATTCGCTGAAATGGAGTCGTTTGTTAAGAAAACTACGAAAATGATGCAAGTGCAAATTGATGTAATTGATCAAAAATTGGATTCGGGGATTAGGAATGTGAGGGATGAATTGAGTGTGAAGGTGGATGATAAAGTGGAGGAATTGCAGTTGAAGTTGAAGGAAGTAAGTGGCACTAGCGAAAATCTGGAGAAGTTGATGGGTGAATTTAGAGAGAAAAATTGGGTGACAAGGGATGAGGTTGAAAAAATGTTGGAGGAATATAGGAAGATGAAAGGAAGTAGTGAAGTTGATGGTAAGAGTTTGGATGAATTTCGGGTATATGCAAGGGAGATGGTGGAGAAAGAGATAGAGAAACATGCTGCAGATGGATTAGGGAGGGTGGATTATGCATTGGCCTCGGGAGGGGCTCGTGTAGTGAAGCACTCAGAGCCATTTATTACAAAGTCTAGTAGTGGTGATGTTTTTAGTTGGTTAACTAACCGGAATGCAGTTTGTAACAATGCTGAGAAGATAATTACACCCAGCTTTGGAGAACCTGGTCAGTGTTTTCCCCTTAAAGGGGATAGCGGGTTTGTCCAGATTCGGCTCCGAACAGCTATTATACCTGAAGCTTTCACCTTGGAACATGTTGCAGAGGTAACAACTTTTTCTGTTGGGTAGTATAATGATTCTAATACATCATGTTTTCTTTTTTTTGCTTGTGGTGGTGCTGATGCTAATTGTTTAGTACTGTGTGTTTATTTGAGCTTCACATGTATATATGACTATGTATGTGATGAGTAGCTCATTATGTGATGATAAAGCTTGTGATGACTAATAATGTTTGCCCAGGTGCATGAATGTGATAGACGTAGCCTTAAGTCATTATGAGCACAATTAAGTTTGAGCCTGAGATTTAGATTTCAATTGAAATCGATCCATGTGAGTTAGGAGTATCAGCATGGATTGATCCCTTTTATGTATAGACAACATATTGGAAATTGAGAATGTAAAAAAGAAGCATTAGTAGCTTTCATATAAATGTGTACAACCAAAATTGTTTTCCAGTTTTATTCAAAACAAAAGTATATTCCATCTAGGGTTGCCTGTGATTATTGTGCTTCACAAACTAACCTAGGGGTCCAATTAATGCATAAGTGTATGGACTCAAAATTAGAAAGTGTAGGCTTGGGGTAGGCCGGATTGAGTCTTAACTTTCATAGTAAGAGTTTATTGTTGGAGTGAGAATCTTTAACTAGAAGAGGCAAACCCATCCTTCCTCATGTTTGTGCTCTTAATGATTGAGGAATATCTACAATTGATATGCCTTGCGTCTTAATAATTGGAGCTTTCTGTGGAGATCCATTGCAATTGTGATTGTATACATATGAACAAAAAAGCAATTGCTGTCTGGAAAATTGATTGAAGACAAGCGATAGAGCTCATGTGAGCAGCATTCATACTAAGTCTACTGGCACTATCAGGTCTGCTCTAGATACACATGTTATAGTTGAGAGTCATTTTTATATATCTTACTCTTCTCTTTTACTTCCTTTTTCTCAATGAAGTAAGAAGATTTCATTTAAGGCATCAAGAAGATGCATCAATAGTTATAAAAGAGTGAGAAAATGGGATATCTCCTGTAAAACAAAACTATACTAGTCTAACACCAGGGAGCTTACACATTCCAGAAAATAGTCACAACTAGTTACCAGGGGTCTGGTCTTGCCAAAAAAAAAAAGAAGCAAATTTTGCTTTAAGGACATGAAATGGAGTTGAGATCCCACCGAACATTCATGATTTCTTTCATTTCAGATGCACCAAAAACAGAAGTAGGCACCATTTGTCAAAAAAAATTTGATGAACTTACCAGCTCTCCATGAACACCAATTCTCTATTACTTGCTTATTTGCCTTCGTTACATCTCTCTTAGGCTTTTACCTCTGTCTTCACACATATCCTGAAATTCCTGTTCTTCTCTATGTTTCCCTTCAATAACTACCATCATTTAGACTGGTATAATCAATGTGTATTTATGTGATAACCTTTGTAAATTTGTGTTCTGAATGTCAGAGTTATTTTCGGTTTCTAGAGCCATGGCACCTTTAATCTGCTCACAAAACCGAATAACTGCTCTAATGACTAATGCTGCTGGTATCCTAGCCTGAAGAACATTATGGCTGTTGATTGCGGAGAATTTCCTGGTTAGGTTCTTATCGGGTCAAGGGTCCAAAACCACTCAGACCAAGATGGCAAGATGTATTGTCTTGTTTGCTTATATTTTCATCATTGTTTTTCTTTGTTTGCCTAGCAGCTTCATCATTTGATCTCTTCCATTAGTTGAAGTGGACCTTATTTTAATGACAGTTTTTACCTTTTAAACAACACTTGATAGTCTATTTTGTTTGAATATTTCTCTGGACTTACTTCATCATCTATTGATCAGTAGCATCACTATAAAAATCAGCTTTTGATTATAGACTGACCCCTTTTTTCTTTTAGTAATAACCTCAATGAAGATTTTTACCCCCAGTTCTTGAACGGGTACATTTTACCTTTTGGTTCACGCATTGAAAGGTTTCAAGATGCCTTCTTTAACCTTCTCTACTTTCTCATTGTTAAAGTGCCTGGTCAGCCTATTTTAGTTTACACTTCTTTATTTTTGGTGCAGCTTTTCTGTTGAGAACTAGTACTCAAACCATATCTTTAGTTCTTGATTTTGCTGATATATGTGGTTATTGGCCAATCCAGTTCTCATAGGTGGATAAGCTGAACTTTTTACAAGTGAACGTTATTAGTTACTTAGGTTTAGTGAGCACTCATGTTTAAGTAACTGAATGTCATTTATTTAATATCCTCAGATAGAGTATATGTGATCACATGCCTGGATGTACAACTTGTTTTAATGAATATGATTTATTTTGTTGATCATTCATCCAATAGAACATTTTACAATTGTGCCCCCAGACCTTAGTTCAAGTGGGGAAGGTTGAGGTATTTGTGATTTAGGCAACAAATTTGAGCCCCGTTCCATCCGAATTAGGCCTAATATTTAAGTGGAGAAGAGTAGAGAGGCTTGCCTATAATAATCCCAAATCTCAAAGATTGCAGTTGTTTCCAAGGGTTGGCCCCAGACGAGCTCCTTGGTCTTAAAAAACATTTTCCAATTGTATGAAACAAAAAGTATAACTTAGATGAATTTGTCTGTTGCCAGCAAGACTTGAGTTTTCAGAAGTCTGTGTTGCAACCACTTCTCATTTAAGCCAGGTCGTTCAGAGGCTAGGATAAAGGGCAGTGCTTCCTATGGAGTTAAACTGCTTCTTTAGCTTTAGAATCTTGTCTAGACTGACCCTTTACACATTAGTTTGTTAGCGATGAAGATGTTATTTTGTGTCTAATGCCTTGTAGCACATCAGCCAAGGAAAATTCCGTAGAAAGCTAGAGATTGAGGCCTTGAAAGAATATGGTAATTACTAATGTGTAATTTTTTCTGAAGTGCTAATTTTATATATGTCATGTTGAACGTTCTGGGTTTTCAGCAACTACTTTTGTGATGCTTCACTCTTTGAGACTTGAGCTCTAGCATTTATGGCTATGTTGCTTGGACTCTCTAAAAATGTTGTTGTACCCATGTCGGATCTTCCAAAAGTGCACTACTTTTGGAGGATCTGACATGCACAAGCCGACATTTTTGAAGAGTCCGAGCGGCATAGCTTTACGGTGTACTTTTGTGCCTGGCCTCTTAGAACTATATTCATACCTTGAGCAAGAATTCTTACTCTACTGGATTAAATAGATGTTTAGGAGTTCATATGCTCTGCTTCAAGGTTTTATAGTGTTTGAGCTGTTTATGATTTTATCCAAAGGTCACTAGGGAAAAGATCATAAGCAAAAGGGTGGCGTGCAGTAACATGCATGTTGACCTTGCTTGAACTGTTGAACAGCTGGAGGGGCCCTTAAATTACATTGTTGGAGATATATTATAGTGAAGGTCCTAATGGCTAATGTAGGATGGAACTGAACAATTACAGTCCACCGGACAGAAGCGTGTATTACAAGCACTCTGCACCCTCCCCCTCCCTCAAACAAACTATAATTTCCCTAACACTTAAATTGAAAAAATCAACTGCAATGATTCATTTTACTTGATAAAAAAAGGTCAAATGGCAATTAATCGATTCTGAGCTGCAGCCAATCTATGTTATCCTCTTGAGCTGTAGCCTTCAATCCTTGAATAATTGTGTCATTAACATTGTAAAGCTTAAATAGATGTTATGGCAAGTATATTATGGCAATGCTTCTCTTCTTCCCCAGCATGACATGACTTTTAGATTTGTCTACTCACTGTTAGCAGTTCCTCTGTGAGTAGGACTCTATTGATGCTACCGTGTACTTCTTGAAAAAAGTATTATGTTGAATGATTTCTGGCGCGTAAGCTGGCTCAGATACAGTGTTGTCAAAAAAGGATTTCTTGTTCTATGTGGTTACGCTTCTGTATCCAAGTTACTAACAACTCTGGATTTTTTGAACAGAGTGTTGCTTACGATAGGTCCAGTGCTCCAAAGAACTGCAGGATATCAGGATGGCTCCATAATGAAAAGGGGACTGACCTAGCAGCTGATAGTGAGAAGATGTTCCTTTTGACAGAGTTCATATATGATCTGGACAGGAGCAATGCTCAGACTTTCGATGTTTTAGAGTCTGCAGGCTCTAGTGTTGTCGACACAATCAGGTTTGATTTCACATCCAACCATGGGAAGCCACACACATGCATCTATAGATTGAGGGTACATGGCCGTGAACCAAGCTCCTTGGTAATGCAGTCTTAATGGAAAAATGATTTAAATTATTTTGACATTCCTCTCCTTACAATGTAGTGCTTTTGTGTCTTTCTGGTAGAACCCAATCCTACATGTGAGTTGTAATCTTTTGGCTAAGTGTGGATTTGAGATCTTTGCCCTCTGTCATTGACCAGTACTGAGTTGGGGCTAGGTGTAAAAATGTCTTGTTCGTTTCAGCTCCTCAACTGCTGTAAAATTGATGATTTAATTTCCTTCTATGAGATGTAAAGATGATGACTGTCCTGTAAAACTCCTGTTTATTATTTGTTTTTTTTCCACAATCTTGTTTTGTAGAGATGCAAATCTATGCTTTCTACAGCGTAACAACATTGCTTCTTCTTTATAATATTCTTTTTCGGAACGATTGGATTACTCCCATCTGCAAGTAAAATACTCTCCATAAGAGTCGTTCATGAAGCGTGCTGTTACTGGTTCTCCAACTTGCCCCGTTTTTTCATTTAAACACTTGCAAGGCATCAAAATCGTCATTGAGGATTACTATACTAAATAATACTCCCCTTCGTCTATATTTATGTGACACTTTTCGAATTTTGAGATTTAAATATTGCAAGGCATCAAAACCGTCATTGAGGATTACTATACTAAATACTACTCCCCTTCGTCTATATTTATGTGACACCTTTCAAATTTTGAGATTAAAATAAATCATTATTTGACTCTCAAAATTTGAACAGTAGTACATAAATTGGGACAAGAGGGAGTGTAGCAACTAGGGCGGAGCCTATATAAGGGGAGTCGGGAACCTATTTGAGCCACAAAGAGATAAAAGTGACACAAATAAGTTACATTTTTGAAATGTAACTAAAATAGGCTTAGTGTAGAAATTTATTCCGTTTTATGAAAAAAATTTAACAGTAGCCGTTAACTGTGGACGGCTAAATTTTAATGTAAAACAAAAAATTTTCTTACACTTTACAATGTAATTTTTTTTACACTATAAAGTGTAACTATTTCTTACACTTTAAATTGTGTCTCTTTATGCAACTTTTGCAGTATTTGTCATACTATTATATTGATATGACATATTAAAAATTCGAGGATGCCGCAACATTTTTCATCATTCCAAAGTGTGATGGTTGACCAAAGTCATTGTCTAGTCCATAACTTGAAGCAATATTCGTCTCATGCAGTGGTAAACCTTTACAAATAATAATCACAACCAAAAAAATAATAGTCAAAGTATGATTATTGAGCATTATCAGTCACTTTCATTTTTAGTTTTGTTCAAATCAAAATCATATTTACCGATAAGAATATTTTGGTAATGAGTCATGATAGAAAATTCACTGGATTGGGTTATGGGGAATTCATCAATGTTATCATGATTTTCTAATTGAGGATGGACATCATCCGATAAAGGAGAACGCCATCGACTAGTCTTAGGCTCCTTCCTAACATAGATTTCAAGCAAGGTTAATTTGATATGACCTATGTAATCACTTGGAGCCCTCAAAAAGTCAGCCAACGATTCGTCATTATAGATAATCCACTCCCCAAAATTTACTTGTCCTTGTGATAAAAATGAAGTTGGGTACTTTCTGACTATAATCAAAAATTTTGAAATCAGACATTAAGTGAATATTTAGCATTGTATTTAGGGAGGGGGGGGGCAATTATAATGAATGGTGTTTCCGTCATGTATAATTTCACCTTCCCAATAAATTGAAACTCTAACTTTTGGTTCAGAAGACATTTTTGAGATTGAATTGGAAAAAAATGAAGGATTAAAGATGTTGAAGGTGTAATTTTTGACCATCCTTAAATAGAGCTTGGTGGAGCTTTGGAATTAAACAAAATAAAAATATATAACATAACAACTTTTTTCGTTTTTTTGATATGTCATATCAATATAATTGTATGACAAATACTGTAAAAGCTGCATAAAGAGATACAATTTAAAGTGTAAAAAAAAGTTATATTTTATAAAATATAAAAAAATAGTTCCATTTTACACTAAAATTTAACTGTCCATAGTTAACGGCTGCTATTAAATATTTTTTATAAAACGAAATAAATTTCTATATTAAGTCTATTTTAGTTATATTTTGAAAATGTGACTTATTTGTGTCATTTTATCTCTCTCTTTGTGGCTGATATAGGTTCCGGCAGCTGCCTCTTTCCAGATGCCCTCTGTTATAATGTGTCTGAAAGGTCAAAAGTTAAAGGATCTCTGTCTTGTCCTAAAGATCTGATTTCCCCTTTTGGGTGAACAGTCAAATGTCCAAATATATAACGTTGTACGTCGTCAATTTATGTCAGGATCTCCTACTACCATGTTAGTTATTTAATGGAAAACTGAAAGATAATTAACACACAACAGGATATTTTCAAATAAGCTAACAAGGAAGGACTTCCTATTTTTATGTAAAGATATGAATTTTTTAGTGTTTCCAAATCCCCAATACTATAAAATAAAATAAAAATATTATGTAGCAATTTTTTTCTTTATTCAAAGTTATAGACACTTGTTGTCAGATCCTTTTTCGGATTCCGCGCATAGCAGGAGCTTTAATGCACTAAGTTGCCCTTTATTCAGATTTATAGCCTGTTATATCAAACTTTCGAGAAGTTAAAAATGTTTATTTTAAATAAGTGAGGTAATTTGATCATGTTTTTAAGAAAAAAAATAAGTATTTTTGAGTATCAAGCAAAGCTTTTTCAAATGCTTAAGAGAGCATGTTTTTCTCTAGAATCATTTCTAGAAACTTTAGTCTATACTACTACTCTTCAACTATACTTTTCCAAAAAAAAAAACTCTTATGTGAATTATTTTTATTTTTTTCAAAATAAACAATTTGTGGAAACTTATAAACAGGCTATCAAGCTCTCATTTCTAAAGTTTTCATGGACTGAAACTCAAAAATAAATCAAAGGTACATTATCTAAGTTCACAACAACATGAATAACTATCTCTTAGTAGAGTAAAAAATACTCGGTAATTTTCTTTCATTCTATTCTAGTCTTAATGGATATAGGAACCGGAGACCTATTGCTAGCAGGAGATAAAGTATTCCGTAAAATTGATCGAGTTGCATGGAAGTTATCCCGAAAACCACTATTATAGAAAAGAAAAGAAAAAAACAACAAGAAGAAGCTAATACTTATATATCACATGGTCTATTCCTTTAATTTTTTGTATAGTAGTAGTCACTGATTTCTTGCAAGCATTTGTAGTGAATACTTTGACAGTGAATGAAGAGTCCCCTTCATCATCATATATGAAAATCAAGAAATAGCCATTCTTGAGTGAGTGATAACTGATGAAATCTTCCCATCCTTTTCCAATGAAAATAAAAACTCCATCTTCACTCTTTTCAGCACATACATCCCAAACATTCCCATACAAATCTTTTATTTTGTTACTTTCTTTGATGCTCTCACCAAATTCTCTACTGAACTCCTTTGGTAATTTCTGTATATATAGAAACAAACTAGTGTTACTAGACAATAATTTTAAAAGTATAATGTTCGGTATGGAAAAAAATATTTTCTTTTTCATGTTTGATTGGTAAAATATTTTCTCTAGAAATTTAATCACTTCCAACCCTGCAGCCCCATCCCGCATATTTATCTATATTATATATAAATAATTTTAAAATAATATTTTTTTCATATATATCAAACACAGGAAATTTGTATAAGGAAAAGTGTAAATGTTAAGAGTGATGAGAGAGAGTACAAGTTGTTGAGAGCTACGATCAGAAAGGAATAGGTTGAAGAACTCCGGCCGGCGGCTGACCGGTGAGGAAGCTCCGATGACGGCGAGTTTTCCTTCTTCTTCTTAAATCAAAGGCTGAATATTCTTCCTTGGTCGTCCTCTTTTCCGTTTCTCCATTCTTTCTTTCTTTGTTTCTACTAAATACTATATAACTTCAATTAGAAATTAATTTCATGGAATATTTATCATATTGATTACTATATCATGTCCTTAAATATCAAAATTTGAACGTGCTCGATTTATTGATTACTATACCATATTCTTAAATATCAAAATTTCAAACCTGCTCGATTGATTACTATGCCACGTCCTTAAATATCAATACGTGTAAGTTAAACTCATATAAAAAATATTAAGAAAATTAATGTGCGCAGAAGTGGAAAGGAGAAGAAAGCTTAAAATGGTAAGTTTGAAATCTGCAAGGTAAAAGGTTTATTCAGTAGTCCTAAACTTATCTGATTTCTCCATAAAGCTATGCATGTTTGACAACTATATAAGGACACTACACATTCATCTTCTTTTTTTGGGGAAAAAAAAAGGTAAAATTGTTTTTAAATTATTTAAAATGAATAAAAATATGTTTAGTTTATAATTTGGTTCAAAAATATCTTTATCATTAATATTTTAATTTTAAAATATTCTTATTGGTACTTAATAGATTAAAAATGTCCTTTTTTCAAATAAATATATTATTTATTTATTTTTTAACATATTTTTTCCTAATAATGTTTCTTTTATTATCAAATGTTTATTCTACTTCAATTAGAAAAAAATTAAAAAATTAAAAATATTTCTTATTTTATTATAATTATTTTCTATCGTTATTGGAATAAAAACTAATGATAGATTTATTATGATCTTATATATATGACATATATTATCCGTTAAAACTTAGAGTACATGAAACTATTCTATTTTAATTGATAAAATGAGATTATAAAGAGTAAAATAATTTTCTACATTTTTATTACTTAAAGTGGTTTAAAAAAGAAAGAAAACAAGAATAGAGTTCCTTAAAAATAATATTTTATAACCGTCCTTCCATGCCAAGCCAGCACGATGGGGTTCCCCTTCCTCAGACCAAGAGGCTTGGACTATCAGCCCGCTTAGCAAACGAGGCTTGGGATGGGGTGGATGGTTATGGCGTATCGTAGAATGAACTCAACTCTAATAAATACTTGTATAAAATGAATTGAAAAAAAAATACAAAAAAATGGTAATAGGAGCATTTGTCCTATATGTACAAATTCAAATCGGGCGGATCTTTACCCAGAGTAGAGCACAAACCTAAAAAGATGAAACAGACCCATTCAGGAACAAGAAAATACCATCGCGGTTTGGATTAAATCTCGATGAAAGAATACATCAATGAGAAGTTAACTTCATGGTATACCCATGGATTGGCGAGTTCTTATTTGAAAGGCTGCAATTTCTTAACTGCCGCGATTTCTACTCCTGCTAATAGTTTAGCACATTCGTTGTTGTTACTATGGGGTCCTGAAGCACAAGGAGATTTTACTCGTTGGTGTCAATTGGGGGGTCTGTGGACTTTTGTTGCTCTCCATGGAGCTTTTGGCCTAATAGGTTTCATGTTATGTCAATTTGAGCTTGCTCGATCTGTTCAATTGAGACCTTGATGAGAAGGGGCTGGGGAAAGCTTGAACAAATTCCGCGTATCTTTTCCTTTGATGAGGAAAGTATCAATAGGACCAACTGGGGTATTGGTCATGGACTAAAAGAGAAAATATATTTATTCGAAAAAAGGACACTTTTGACCCATTTTATAATAATAGAGACATTTTTGAACCATTAAATAACAATAGGGGCATTTTTGGACCAAAAAATTGATGACGAGGGCATTTTTGGACCAAACTATAAACGATGGACATTTTTGTTCATTTCAAATAGTTTAAGAGCATTTTTGACCCTTTCATCTTTTTTATTGAAATTATCTCACTTTATTGAATTTGATATTTGAATTATTAAAAGTGTGAGTTTCTTACTTAAGCTATGATTCAATGGATAGCAAAACACACTTGACATATATAACAACTCTATTTGTTGACACATTTAAAATATATTTTCAGTGAATTTTTTAAAAATATTAAGGTCACGGCAGAAACGAGACCACAACTAGGTGGAGAAGTAGATGGTGGTTGTAATGATTGTAATAAATTAATTTATACAGTGATAATTCTAACATTTAACCTAAACATTTAACCTAATATTAATTTATTTTGATTAGTTATGATGTAATTATTTTTCTATGTAACATGATTTTTAAACTAAAATTAAAAGAGAGTATACACATATCATCATAAATTAGTTGAGATGTGTCTCGCTAATTATTGAATAATATTTCAGGTTACTCTCAATTTTAATGGTTCATGTATGAAATTCAAAAATTTAAAATAATTTAATTATATTTTTGATCCTTAATTTTTTTTAATTTAATACAGATCTCTTAAAAATCTTCAACATATATTAAGGATTGGACATCTGAAACGTGCATAAATTAATATAGTGGAGCTATCTTCGGAAAATAACAATTGAGATGGATACCTGTTATATATCTTAAGACTATTAGGTCCGTTTGGCCATGAAAATTATCTTCTTTTTTCTCAATTTTTTTTCACTTTAATTTAAAATAAGTGTTGACTATAAATTTCAAATACAATTTTTTTGAAAATAACTAAAACTCTGTTCTCACATTTATTTTTTTTATTTTTCAAATTAGATTAAATTATTTATTTTTATAAAATAGCTCTATTTAAATTATATTTTATGTTTAAATTATATTATATATTTTTATAAAAAAATACATTCAAATTCTACATATTTATCTTAAAAGGTAAGCCAAACACAATTTTAACTTCAATTTTAAATTTTTTAATAAAGTAATTTTTTTTAGATGATCAAACGCCCAATAATTATTCAATCCTAATATTAACTCGAGAGATTAAAATTATCCAGAATCATATAAAACGATTGATTTCTTCTTCCATCAGTATGAGAAATCAATGCAACTTGTTGAATCAAGTTAAAAAATATTCAACCACAACAGTTATACTACTAGTTGGTATTACTTATATCATGTCAAAATTTAAACTTATATTGGGATATAATAGTTCAGCTCCAGAAATTGGACATATATTAGATTTTTTGAATTTGAGCTTCTCATTTGATTAACACCTCTATAGCTTTCATATATCTTGTCGGTCGAAAAAAATAATTTAATATTTTTAAATAAAGAGGATAAAGATTAAAAAAAAGGAGGGAGGGTAAAGATATGAAATTATTATTCATCGAGTGTCTATCTATTTGAATCTAGAGGTAAACGATAAATTTTCTTCAAATTCCGATTTAAACACACAATTTTCATTATTATTTACACATATTTCTCAAAAAATTTGTATTGATGTCACATGATATCTTGTTAATCGAATGTGAAAAAAATAATCCATTACAAGATAAAAAAAGATAATTTTAAATTATATTTACCGACAAGAAGAAAGTATCTCAATAACATAAACTATAAAAATAATAATAATAATTCATTATTCCCTTATATAAGAAGCCACACTTAGCAGTTTGACCTGTCTGTTTTTAGAATAGAATAGAAAAAAAGATATATGAATTTTTTTTAAAATAATTTAATTACCTATGCCCAAAAATTATTTTTTACTTTTAGTAAAATATTTAAAACCATATAAATAAGTCTTGCTAAATCTTTCAAAAATATTTTTTTAATAATCTTTTTTTTTCTGCCGAAGTCAAAAATATCACACAACTTCAACTTAGAGAGGGAGTAACTAGTAATTCTACTAATTGGCAAAGAAAAAAAAAGTGTACTAGTTTGGGTTTAGCTAGGGTTTTATGTAACTTGTCTCCTTTCTCGTCCATTGTTGCAGAGCCTTAAATCATATATTTGGGGGATTTCTAAAATACTAACAGTTGGTAATCTGCAGCAAACTTGGAGTGTCTAGCGAATTGGTAGAGTATGGGTCGTTTCAAGAATGTAAGTAGTACTTCTGCCTTTGTCTATTCTATTGAAGTTTTCGATTTCTCTAGCTGTTGTTTATAATAGCCATACCAGTTATAACTATAATTGAATTAAAGTTTTGGGTTAAAGATTTGACTTTTTAATCAATTTTCCTACTAAAAAAAGGGTTTAATCACCTGAGCTGAATTTTTGAATATTGTTGTGAGGAAGCTAATTGTTTGAATGGAAGATGTCACACTTTGTTTATCTGTTTTTGGTTTTATTGAAAGGGAAGGAAAACAAAGTCACTCACGAGTGATGACCCTAACCTTTTGGTCTTTTTTCCTCAAATGAAACAAGAAATGGTGATTAACTAAACAATGATTCTGTAGAAGATATGTGTTTCTTTTTCTGAATTTTTGTAAGCTTTGTGACAATTATTGTGGTGGTGGTTGAGCTGAATTCTTGAATACTCATTTAATCAGAAGAATAGGAAGCCATTTGTCAAGCAAATTGCAAAGACGGCCCCAACTGTCAACCCTGTTACTGGAGACAAGATTCCAAAGAGCTTGGTGTTTTCAAGGGGGAAGATTCCTGGTCCTCTAAGACAGTTGCAAATGGACTTGCGGAAATTGATGCTTCCTTATACTGCTCTCAAGCTCAAGGTAAAGCCTTAACATAGTATGTTTATTCGTGCATTTGGGTGCTTATCTGGTTTTTGCTTGACAGTCTTGACTTTTTACTCATTGTTTTCCTATCTAAAGTTGTCAATACGATCAGGACCTCTTGCTAGGGATATTTGTCAAGCTTCTTCTAAATTGGGACTTGATCCATAGGGCTAACAGACTAACATTGTATGAAATATGAATACACGAAGCCCACCCTTGCAAAGAAACAGTACAAATCATCTAATATGTAATGAACTACAGAATCCCATAAACTGATAAAATTAACCCTATGAAAAGCTTCTACAACTGCTCCTACCGTTCACTAAAATAACAAAAGAAAACAGTTGCTAAGATGCATGCTGATAAATATAATCCTCAAATACTGGAGTGAGACAACAGAAATAGAATTTACGTTCTGGGAAAGAAAAAGAAAAATCTTACTTATCCACAAAAGAAAAGGAAGAAAAAGTTGAATACTGTGTCTAGGTGTTCAGGAGGAATGTAAGCTATTATTTTTGGAACCTGAAGTCAAAAAGTAGTTTAAATTGCTGGGAATCACGACAATATAGTTATGTTACTGCAATATACATTGTGGAAATGGAAATGCAAATGCAATCTAGTGGGGTGTTCTCGGTCTAATTATTCTACAAGTCTGTTTGGAAGGGAGACGAAGGAAATTCACCATAGAGTTATTTGAATATCGAAACCACCAGAGCGTCATTTTCTTTGTCCGTGCAGTATTGCATGGTTTAATGCTTACAGCTACAAATTTAAAGAAAAGGAAAAGGAATAAAAATTAGTTGATGTTTGGAAAGAGTGAGAACGGGTTAGACGTCTTTTTCTGCAATGTGATCTGTGAACTTGCGAAGAGATGATTTCTCTTCAATTCCTTTGGACATTGCAGAGAGAGTCAAGTGGGAGGTTGCTTAGCTTGGAAAGGGGGAGGGGGGTGTTTTGTTACTAGTACAATGTATTAGCGTTTTCCATTTTAACGTGTGGACTAGTCATTATGCCTGTATTCTCCTGGATGCTGAATTCCTACCAATTGAAAGGAAAGTGGAAATGATCAATTAAAATGGTACGTTCATTGGCAGCACAGATCTCTTCAGTACTTATGAGCTCTGTAGCTTTTTGCAGCAATGCCTGATTTTGTCTTCTGACATAAGCTAGAAACATGAATATATTTTCTGCTATATATTTATCTGTACCTATGTGGTTCTGCATATTACAATATGCATCTGTTGTCTGTATTTTTCTTATCTTTTGACCAAATAATGTTTCCTCAATTTAATTTCAGGAATCGAAACGAAATAATCTCAAAGATTTCGTGGCTCTTGCTGATGGTTTGAGTGTCACACATTTCCTCATATTGTCAAAAACTGACTCTGCAGCATACTTGAAGGTTGCCCGAATGAAGCATGGTCCCACTTTGACGTTTAAAATACATAAATATTCGTTGGCTGCTGACATTGCTCAATCTCAACTCCGTCCAAGATGCCCTCCGGATCTTTTCAAAAACCCACCGTTGGTAATCTTTTCTGCTGAATCTTAGATGACTAATTCACACCTCCTGACATGTGGATGCACCTATGAGAACATACTCAATCAGGCTTAACATCTAGAAGCACGCCATACATCTAGTAACATAATCCCATCAAGATGTAGGATGTTGGCATTTTCTGAAGTTGGTTGTCTTGTATTAGCATTATCTATTTTCTCTACCTGGTCAGCTGAGCTCCAGAATTATGCTTGCAGATTGTGCTATCTGGTTTTGGGACAGGGGAACAGCATCTAAAGGTCACTACGTTTATATTCCAGAACATTTTTCCTGCCATTGACATAAATACAGTGAGTGAGAAACATACATAAATTTCTAAACTAGCCACAGTTAGTTTCACCAGCTTTTAATGGAAAAATTTTACACAATGCAGGTCAAACTGTCTTCTTGCCAAAGGATTGTATTACTTAATTACAACAAAGAAACAAAGCTTATTGATTTCCGGCACTACTCTATCAGATTACAGCCAGTGGGTGTTTCTCGCCGAATCAGGAAATTTGTGCAAAACCATCAAGTGCCTGATCTAAGAAGTCTTCAAGATGTTAGTGACTTCGTGACTAAGTACGTGTCCATGTCTCTCAGTGCGCTATGGCTTTTTGAATGCATTCGACCTTTCTAGTTCTTATCAAACGAGGAGCTGGTCTAGAGTTAGTATAGCTGTCTGCATTTGTTATCCTTCTGGAATCTGGTTGTGTGGAACTGAGATCGCTGAATTACTGCAGAGATTCTATTCTTACTTCTTCCCTATTGCCCTTACCGCTATTACCTTCCCAGACCCTCTTACTATTTGGATTATTAGCCAAGTGTATCCTTAGAAGAATTCCATACCGCTGTATCAATCCAAAAACCCTATTCTATTCTATCTCCCACCTGTCACTCTCTCCCCTCACCCTTGCACACTTATCCATTTCCATTGCTATTATATAATAAGTGATGATAAGCATGCAGGACATGGTCAATAGGCTTACCTAAGAAGATGACCCTTTTATTATCTCAGAACATTTTCCTTTGGTTAAGGATGTCGCGGTACTAGAGAGGAAGATGTAACTGAAGTAGATGGGGGTCATATGTTTCCATTTATAGGCTATTCTGGCTTTTGCTTTGCTTAGTATATCTTGTTAATTTTGCAAATACTATTTTCAGTCACTATGGGAGAAGTAAGCTGTTAGAGTGAACGATTTGACATTTTCCTTCTTTGTTATAGGAAATGTAATGTAGTCTTCTGCTAGTGTTGTGCTTCTCTTAACTTTCATTTGTCTTTCTCTGCTTTGTCAATGAAGGGCTGGTTATGGATCTGAAAGTGAAGGGGATGATGAGGCAGCAACTGTAAATCTGTCATCTGATATTGGAAGAGTTAATCGAGCTTCTACGAAAAGTGCTGTCAAACTTCAAGAGATTGGACCTAGAATGACTCTTCAACTTGTCAAGATTGAAGAGGGCCTCTGTACTGGTGGAGTCCTTTTCAATGAATATGGTATTTTTCTCTATAACCTCTTTTTCTTACATGAAGCAAAAGACAATCTTTTTCGTTTACTGGGTTAATTGGAGGTGGGTGGATAGTATGGAACAGGGAAATTTGACGTTGCTACAAAGGGTATGGATAGATTTGATAATTTTGTTTATAGCTTAGGAATTGCTTGTAGTTGGAATCATCTTTGTGAATTGGCTGTCCATTAGTGTATTAACTCTGCCAACTACAGAAATCTTTCACAATACTCGCGACATTACTTCAATTTATTCTCGGTGTCATACTTGATGCTTTCAGGTAATGTCGATGCTCAAAAATCAGGAAATGAAGAAGAGGATGAACAAGAAAGTGATGAAGAGATGGATATAGATGATCAGGAAAATGAAGATGAGGAAGAACTAGAAATTGAAGAGGATTAGCTCTTTATTTTGTTCTTGTATTGCCAATATATATTGTGAGATGCTGGAAGAGGAAAGAATTTCATTTTTGAATTTGCTTTCATGAGCTATTCTACTATAGTAACTATACCTTTTCCTCAACTCTTTGTTTCTTTTCCTCGTTTTTATTTTACTGATTTGGCTCTACAATACTAATTTCCTGTAAATCATAAGTTTCCACCCGGTGTTCGGAGCTCATGGAGCTTCGATTAAATTTGGATTGCATATTGAAGTTTTTTTTTGGCGGTGACGATCTCAATAGAATTTTCGCTATATTCAGGCTTGAACTCGAAATCTCTAGTTAATGGTGGAGCAGTTTCATCATTGCACCACGACTGACTTATGTTGGTGAAGTGACCATGCTTAATAAAGCACATCCAGTATTATAGTCTAAAAAGAAATGCTTTGTTCTAAATTGCTTCGTACTCATGCCACCTTTTTATGTTTTAAAATTTTTATTCCCTTGGTTTCAATTTGTTTCTTTTACTTATTTTTTAAATTTGTTTTAAAAATAATGTTTTTTTTCAATTCTTTAAATTCAACTTTACATATGATATGTTTAAAATCACAAAATTAAATAATATTATTGTACATTGACATATTTTAAATTTAAGACCACAAAATATAATTTTTTAAAATACTTTTGTTAAATGTTGTGCTGAGTAATTTTACTTAGTTTTTGTCCTTAATCAGAAGGTTATGTAAAATTAACAAGACTTATTATTGTCACAAGAATTAACTTGTGAAATCGACCTTAACAAAAAGGAAATAAACTCTTTTATGGAGTTCAAATTATATGCTCATACATCTTTTCTATGTTACAAATAAAAATGATTTGTGTTCGAGATAACAAATCTCACTTTTTATAAAAGGTTATGTATAAATTTATATTTTGAGAACTTGACAATAAAATTAATTTTATACTGTTATAAATAGTATTTTCTTTGTCCCATTTTAGTTGTCAGAATAAGATTTTGCACAACTTTTAAGAAAACATTAATTAGGAACATTATTTGACTAATATATCGCTTATTGATTCTTTGATCTTTATTTATTTATATGTTTCTTACTTTTAGAATAATTAATGCTACAGGTAAAATTGAAAAAATATAATTAATTCTCTCTTGATTGTTTTAATTGATAACTATCTTTGAACAATTATTTTTAATATATATATAATAACTAATATGGGACGGATGGAGTATTAGTTAATCTATTTACTTATTTTTGGAATATCATCTCTCTCCTTAAAGAAACCAAACATAATGAATGTTGAAGGTGACATGATGCACGAATGGCACCAATCTGCAATTAAAACTTATTGTCCAAACAAGAAAGTCTATGATATACATGTACCAAATTTTGACTTGGCCATCTAGGAAAGAAAGTTGCGTCTTAGTTTAAAATAAGAATTAATATTTTCTCCGATCCATTTTAGTTATTATCGTTCTTGCTAAAAGTAACTGATCTAAAATAATTAACATCATTTTAAAAAATTAATTATCAACTTTTACTTTTATCCTTAATAAATATTGAGAGAATTTATTAAGTCAAAATCACATAAGGATAAAAGATAATTTGATCAAATTATCTTTTTTACGTAGTTAATATTTTCTTTAAAATGTGCAAATAAAAAATTATTTTCTTAAAGACGTGCAAATGAAAATCATGAAAAGCTTAACATTTCTTTTTCAAGTAAAACATCTCAGACACGTAATTTGACTGCTTTTTCTTCGTCCACCTGTAAAAGAAGAATCCAAAAAAAAAAATATTAAAGTAAAAAAAGACAAAACTTTCTAGAAGATGTTTTAAATAGTTTATCTCAAAGCACATGTGTTCTTGGGTTTATATAGCGGCAATAATTATTATAGTGAAAAAGAATCATTCAAAAGTAAACAGTACGAAAATATCTTTAAGTAGTTTATCTAAAGAATATACTGTCAAGTGGCAAAAATGAAATTCTTCTTATCAATGATTTTAAGCCATTGGCTAGATGAATAGTTTACGGAGAATCGACAAGGAATTTTATTAATAGTTGATCGATTTAATTAATGGAATAATTCATTGAATATAGTGGATTATTTAGAACTTCTCATGAATATAGATCGAACCTATGTAATGTTTTTTTAAACTTAAATCGTCAATTTTTGAAATAAAAATATCTAAAGAAGATGAAGGAGAAACACACTATTTTCTCACTTGCACATTTAATTTAGGTATTTTGAGTAGGGGTGTGTATCGATCGATTCGGTTTATCGATTTTTGATTTTTAAATACGCTAAATCGATAATCAAATCAATAAGATATTTGTTATCGATTTTGGTCTTTAACGATTCGATTTTTGATTTAACACAAACAAGAAATTTTTTTAAAACAAATATACAAATTTTGGAGCCGGCCGCCATCGTTGCAACCTTTGTCACTGAATTTAAAGCGGCAAAATTTAAAAGATAAATACTAAAATACTGAATAGTATTATATAGTGAATAACTTATTATATATTTATATTAATATTTTTATTTGATATTTGTGTATGAGTAAAAAATTAAAAATTAAATTAGTAAACTATTATAATCTTAATGGGTTATCGATTTCTCTAATAATCCAATATTATAAAACCAATATCGAATCGATAACACCCAATAATTATTTTTTATAAAACCATTAAATAATCGTTAACCCAATAATCCAATAACTATAAATCAATAACATCATTTTCAATTCGATTTATGGATCGATTATATTTTTACACATCTATAACTTTGACCTAAAACCAATTCCATTATTCACATTTCACCAAACGAAACAGTAGAATAAAAAGTTTCCAAAAATAAGAAATTTTCTAAAACACTGCCCCACTCCCCGGGAGGGGGGGGGGGTGGAATTCCAACTTTCCTCATTTGTCATAGGCATTAATGACTTACCAGAATGACACTTAGATTTGACCTATACCAACCAAAAACATTGCAGCTGAGCTTACATTATTATTACAAGAATTAAGCATGTGATTCGTTAAGAAAAACATAGGTTAGGAAAGGTACGACTTTGACCAACTATTCGGAGTCAGAAATTCACTAGTCCGATTAATCTATAGATTCAAACCCACTAAAGAGATGAGCCTTCTTACCAAGAATTTCTCCGCTCACAAATTCAAACTCGAGATTTCTCTCTATTAGAATTTAAAATCGAAACCTATGGTTCCATACATCTCACAAAACTTCTTAATAGTTTTGCTTAAGAATTGCATGTCAAAAAACCATGAAGAAACTTCATGATGTACATTTTCAGACTAATGGGGAAAGGGATATTAAACCTAAATCATCACCACAGTGCCCCGAAAAGAGCTCGCGTGATATCCTTTAAACGCGATTACCAATCATGATCTGGTTCCTCTCGTATGATCAATGGCGTAAATAAGAGAGTTTAAAACATAATTGCATAATGACAATACTGTTTAGGACTTACAACCATCAAAACATCAAACAAAAATCACAAAGAAACTACAATACCTGTATATAAAGGACAGAAAGTTTATCACTTATCTAAACATATACAACCTATCAAGCCTTCATATAGGAAATAAGACAGTTTAATATACTAGTACTAGTTCAGAGGTACCATGTAGATATATCCTGCTTTGTCAGCTGTTCCATGGCATAGTCGCTTCCTCCTCCCAAGATGAACGGGGAACCCAATCTGTAATAAGTAATATCATTTAAGTTACCATGTAGATATATCCTGCTTTGTCAGCTGTTCCATGGCATAGTCGCTTCCTCCTCCCAAGTTGAACGGAGAACCAAATCTGTAATCAGTAATATCATTTAAGTTTCCAGCGAACGGGGCATCAAAGGACAATTTGCATTGATCATATTGAAACTCTGTCGAATGATAAGCAGAATTCACAGGCATGCTGGTTTCTTGAGCTACGTTCTCCATAGGTCCCAGGTTGAAGTTGTCATCCATAGGAAGTTCCACTGTTTGTTGCAGCTGCGGGTTTTGATTTACTAAAATCTCGGAAATTCCGGAACAGATGCTGCTACCATTTTGCTGAAAGTTGTTGTCGTAAGATGTTATGAGGTCAGAAATAATCCTCTGGTCATCTTCAGGGAGTCCAAGCCCAGAGGCACTCATCGAAGAGGAAACAGTGACTGACGAGACAGCTGGCTTAGGAGGAGCGTTTTGAGCAGGAAAAACTGTATTGTTCTCATAGTTGATCAGATACTTTGGTGTATTAAGTGTTTGAGCAGAATTGAACCGGAATGGACAACTAATTTGGTGGTTATTTCTTGAAGTCCTGTCAAGGAATCCAGCTTGATAATTGCTGTATGGGCAGTGAAGGTACTCACAAGTATATATCTTTTGATCAACGGACTCATCAAAAAATGGTTGCTTCCTCTTTTGGATAAAATCAGAAGTTAAATCAATAATTTCTCCTTTCACTGGAGCTAAAGCTGGCATCAAGATCCTATCTTTAGGTACCATAATTCCAGTTCGGAGATTGATATCATGGGGTTTACATTCCACTTCATTGTTTTTCTCGTCATCCATTCCTTCCACATCATAATCACTAGCATCGCTGATGAAAAAGGAACCATTACCAACAGCTAAAGATCCCTGTGGATAGCTATCAGGATACAGCTTACGAGCCAAAGCCTCTTCTTGATTGATAATAGCAAGCCAAGTAGCGCTCTCCTTAGCTGTCATCTTATCCTGCAAGCATTTTGACTGACGAACAAGCTTGCGAATCTTAGCAATGTCTGGAGAGATGTGTTTGATTACAGCCGTTAGAACACCAACCTTCCAGGCCTTCTTCAGATCGTGAGGCTTCTTGTATGGAGGTTGAATTTGATCATTTGGCAGACCCAACTGACCCCACCAGTCCTCTCTACCAGAAGGCCACCATGGTGGAGATACCCCCTTCTCCAAGGGATACCGCCTCTGTGGAGGATCACAGTGCTGCATCAAAGCAGACAAAAGGGATCCTAGAGTTGTATCCTGAAGCTCTTGTAATGTGTGGGGAGTTGAGACTATCACACTCGATTCCTCAACTCTCCCTGGAATCTGATTATCAGCCTGATACTTGGCGATGGCAGCAGGTCCATTCCGATCAAATCTGACCTTTTCCTTCCACCATGCACGCAGATTGTCGGAAGCACCAGTCACAGGCTTCCCTTTCTCAGGGATGATTCCATAAACAAAACCCTGAGCATTACAAACTTCCATCATTTTCAGCATGTACTTCAGTATACCATCTTGTGCACGAGACATCTTCTTTCTACGAGCCTGCTCCTGTGACTGACGCTGCTTTGCACCATCCCCCACCTCTTTATTCTTGATCTTCTCTTTGAGACGCCTCAAGAGCATTCGGTCCCTCCACATCCTCCTCTCTAGCTCATCTACATCCATCTCCTCATCACTGTAGTCCTCCTCCTCCAACCCCGCCGGCTTATGTTCAACTTCTTGTGCCACATCTCCTCCACATCCCATAGAATCAGACAGAAATTCAAAATTTCCACAAAAGCCCATATCTTCAAATATCCCCATTTAGCAGATTCTTCAAACACCAATTCCCCAGAGATATAACAAAAAAAACTAGAACTTTTTCCAAAATCAATGATCAAAATCTAACTGATCAAGAAAAACACTCCAAATTCCTCAGAATCAGATATCTTTCTGCAGAAACAAATCATCAAAATTACTACCACTTTATAACAAACATAAATATAACAATCTCATGAAGCAGAATTTCATCATCTTTTCTACTGATTGATATAAAAACAACCCCATTCATTTTTATCTCAAAAATTTACACATGAAGCAGAATCTCACCCTCTTTTCTACTGATTGCTATTCAAAATTCCTTCTTTAGTTTACTTTTCCTCTCTTAAATTTTTTTACATTTCTTTGACAAAAACATCCTTTTGATTTTCCCATACACTCTGATCAACCCTCTCTCCAACACCCTTTTGAACTAAATTTCACAAGCATTCACAACAAAACCAACACTCAAAACTAACAAAAAAAAATCAAGAAAATGACTTACATGTTTTTCTTGAACAGCTTGTTGAAGCTTTATCTATGTCTCTACTAATCTGATTTAGAACAGGAAAAAAAAAAGGAAAAGAGAAAGAAGGGGTTTGAGAAGAATGTTAGGTGAGCTGAAGTGATGTTTCACTTTTGTTGTCTATTGGAAAAGTAAGAAAGATGAAGATGAAGAACAGAGGAAGGTGCAAAGACATTAAAGTAAATACAAAGTGGAAATGCAAATGAAATACTAAGCGATAAGTTACAACTTTTTTTTTTCTTTCTTAACTACGGATAAGTTAAGTTAACTGTGGTCCAATAGAGTGTCTTGGTGACGTCTTGATTACTTTAAATTTATCAAATTGGTCCCTAGAGTTTCATATTGTGCTTAAAATTACACTAGACAATATTTAGTTGAAATTAAGAAAATGAGTATTTCATAGTTGAATTTTTGAAAAACGAGTATTACTAGTCGAACCAATTTATTAGCTTTAAATTCTCTAATTTAATTTAAAGTTAAAAAAATAAAATTATAAAATAATACTGATTTACAATAATGTGTTATTGTTTGCGAATAACATATTGTTCAAAATTCTGAATTTCAATTACGCTTAAAGTTAATAATATTCGACAAACAACGAATTGATTGTTTATTAAAAAATTAAAAGATTTTTTTAAAATAAAAAGAAGTACAGTTGTCAAAAACTTTTTTAAGAAATAGTAAAATTGTAATTGACATAATTATTTATAAAATACTACTCAAACCAATTTATTAGCTTCAAATTATCTAATTTAAGTTGAAGACTAAAATAATAAAATTATAAAATAATACTGATTTATACATAATGTTTCATTGTCTACAATAACACGGGTGTTCAATACCTGAATTTCAGTTATGCTAAAAGTTAATCGTATTTAACAAGTGGTGAACCGAATGTTTATTTCATAATTGAAAGAAAATTTTTAAAGAAAAAAAATACAACCATTAATTACCTTTTAAAAAAATAATAAAATTATATTTGGACATAAATTTTATAAAAAAAATGTTGAAATTTTACTAGTGAAAAATCAACATTCCACATAAAATACTCTTCAAATCAATTTAATAGCTTCAAATTCTCTAATTTATGTTGAAGGTTGAAAAATAAAATTGTAAAATAACACTGATTTACAAATAATGTTTCATTATTTGCAAATAACATGTGTATTCAAATGCTTGAATTTCGGTTAAGCCAAAAATTAATAGCATTCGACGAGCGGTGAATCAACTGTTTATTTCAAAACAAAACAAAAAACTTTTAAAGAAAAAGAAGTACAATTATAAATAACTATTTTTTAAAATAATAAAATTGTATATGGGTATACTTTCTACTTATAAAATGAGTTGATTTTTTTTGAGCGAAAACCATTATTTCATATAAAATACTCCTCAAATCAATTTATTAGCTTCAGATTCTCTAATTTGAGTTGAAGGCTAAAAAAATAAAATTGTAAAACAATACCGATTTATAGATATTAATGTTTCATTGTTTGCAAATAACACGTGTGTTCAAACGTCTGAATTTCAGATACGCTAAAAGTTAATAGTATTCAATGAATGGTGAATTGAATGTTTATTCAAAAATTAAAAGAATTCTTTTAAAGAAAAAGAAGTACAGTTGTCAATAACTTATTTAAAAATAATAAAATTGCATTTGAAAATAATTTTAAAGTTGAAATTTTGTGAGTGGAAATCGTTATTTCATAAAAACAACTCCTTAGATCAATTTATTAACTTCAAATTGTCTAATTTAAGTTGAAAAAATTTTTAAAAAATTGCAAAACAATACCAATTTATAGATAATGTTTCATTATTTGCAAATAATACGTGTGTTCAAACACCTAAATTTTAGTTACGGTAAAAGTTAATAGTATTGAACGAGTGATGAACCAACTGTTTATTTCAAAACTAAAAAGTTTATTTTAAAGAAAAAAAGTACAATAGTCAATAATTTTCTTTAAAAATAATAGTATTTATGTTTGGACATATGTTTTATAAAAAAAATTTGAAGTTTTACGAGTGAAGATCATCATTCCACATAAAATGCTCGTCAGATCGATTACTTAGCTTCAAATGTTCCAATTTAAGTTGAAGACTGGAAAGTAAATTTGTAAAACAACAATAATTCATAGATAATGTTTCATTATTTGCAAAATAACACGTGTGTTCAAATGTTGAATCTCAATTACGCTAAAAGTTAATAGTATTCGATGAAGGGTGAACCGACTGTTTATTTCAAAACAAAAGAATTTTTAAAGAAAAATAACAATAGTTATAAATAACTTTTTTCAAAAAAATAATAAATTATCTTTGGACATCAATTTTACATTAAAAAAGTGGAATTTTTGTGAGTGAAAAACAATATTTCATATCAAATACTCCTCAAATAAGTTTATCAGCTTCAAATTCTCTAATTTAAGTTAAAGACTAAAAAATTAAAGTGTAAAACAATATCTATTTATAGATAACATTTCATTGTTTGTAAATAACACGTGTGTTTAAATTCCTGAATTTTAGTTATTAATAGGATTCGACGACCGATAAATCGACTGTTTATTTCAAAACTAAAAGAAATCTTTAAAGAAAAAAAGTTCAATTGTCAATAACATTTTTTTAAAATAATAAAATGTATTTGGATATAAATTTTACTTATAAAAAGAGTTGAAATTTTGTGAGAGTAAAATCATTATTTCATATAAAATACCCCCCCCCCCCCAAAAAAAAAATAATCTTTTTTTATATTTTAAACAATTTGAGTCGATCTCGAAACAACTCGTTGCATTTTCTCCTAAGCAATAACAAGAATATTTCTAGTAGAACATAATTTAAATTGAAGACTAAAAAAATGAAATTGTAAAACAACATCAATTTATAGATAACGTTTCATTATTTACAAATAACACATATGTTCAAACACCTGAATTTCAGTTTCGCAAAAAGTTAATAGTATTCAACAAGCGATGAACCGATCATTTATTTTTAAATTAAAAAAATTCTTTAAAAAAAAAGTACAATTGCCGATAATGACACGAGTTTTATAAAAAGGTTGAAGTTTTATGAATGAAAATAATTATTCCACATAAAATATTTCTCAAATCGATTTATTAGCTTCGAATTCTCTAATTTAAGTTGAAGGTTGAAAAAATAAAATTGTAAAATAACAGCGAATTACAACTAATGTTGCATTATTTACAAATAACACTTGTGTTTAAATGACCGAATTTCAATTACGCTAAAAGTTAATGTATTCGACGAGCAATGGACCAGTTATTTATTACAAAAATAAAAGAAATCTTTTAATGCAAAAGAAGAACAATTGTCAATTCTCTAATTTAAGTTGAAGATCGAAAAAATAAATAGTATTTCATTGCTTACAAATAACATGTGTATTCAAATGTCTGAATTTCAATTACACTAAAAGTTAATAGTATTTAACAAGTGATGAATCAATTATTTATTCCAAAACTAGAAAAAATAATTGTAAAGAAAAAGTAGTACAAAGTGTCAATAGTTTTTTTTAAAAAAAATAAATAAAATATATTTGAATATAAATTTTATAAAAAGAATTGAAGTTTTATGAGTAAATATCACCATTCTACATAAAATACTCTTCAAATCGATTTATTAGATTCAAATTCTTTAATTAAGTTGAGGGGCTACAAAAAAAAAACTAGTAAAACACCGATGCAAATAATGTTTCATTGTTTACAAATAACATGCGTGTTCAAATGCATAAATGTCAATTACGCTAAAAAAGTTAATAGTAATCAATGAGCACTGAATCGACTATTTATTTCAAAATTAAATGATTTTTTTGAGAAAAAAAATACATGTTTTAATCTCTAATTTAAAAAATAATAAAATGTTATTTGAACGTAAATTTTATATTTTTTTTTTGAAGTTTTATGAGTGAGAATCACCATTCCACGTAAAATACTCCTCAATCTAATTTGTTAGGTTTAAATTCTCTAAATTAAGTAGAAGGCTGAAAAATAAAGTTGTAAAATAACGCCGATTTACAAATAATATTCCATTGCTTGCAAATGAAATGTACGTCAGAATGTCTGAATTTGAGCTTAATTAAAAATTAATATTATTTTACGAACGATGAAGCGATAATCTTATCCAAAACTAAAAGACTTTTTTAAAAGGAAAAGAATTACAATTTAACTTAGCCAAAATAAGAAACAAAGTAGTAAAATAAAACTAAGAAGGAAGTCATATAACATTTGAATAAAAAAAAAAGAAGCAAATCTTACCTTAAATATGTAAAATAATAGGATCTTTCATATTAATTCGTTCTCATCTATTTCCGATTATGAGCTAGATTTTTTAATAAATCTTTTATTAAAAATGTAGGTGTCAATAACTTTTTAATATTCAAAAGTTAAAATTGATTTTGGACATAAATTTTACTTATAGAAAGAGTTTAAATTTTGTTAGTGAAAATCGTTATTCTACCTAAAATACTCTTCAAATAAGTTTAATAGTTTTGGTATTTTTAAAATTTATGTTGAAAGAATAAAACGGTAAAACAATACCAATTTGTCAATAGTGTTTCACTATTTGTTAATATTACGTAAATTCAAATGCCTGAATTTCAAGTTCACTATAAGTTAATATCATAAGCGAAATTCATGGAGGGCCATCATTGAAATAGTTTTTTTTAGCTTAGCCCACAACAATGTATAAATGTATATGGTGGGTGGCTCATGAGCGATGAATCGATAATCTATTTGAAAACTAAAAGAAATCCTATAAAGGTAAAAAAATACACCTATCAAAGAATTAGAGTTTTATAAGTGAAAATCATCATTTCACATAAAATACTCCATAAATCAGTTTATTAGCTTCAAACTCTCTAGTTTAAGTTGGACTGAAAAAATAAAATTGTAAAATAACACTGATTTACAAATAATGTTTCATTACTTGCAATTAATACGTATGTCCACATGTCTGAGTTTCAGCTTCGCCAAAAAATATTAATTATTCGATGAATTGTGAAGCGACAATTTTATTTAAAACTAAAACAAAAATTTATAAAGGAAAAGAAATATAGTTGTCAATCACTTTTTGATTAATATTTAATAATTATATTTCTTTTTTTGAGGTGCGAATCTCAATAACTCAATTAGCTGGTTATTTGAACTTTCATGATGGTCCACCTTATAATCCATTTTTTCTATTTTAAAAAGCACACTCAATTTCAATTAAAAAAAAGTTAACGATACGGTGTCTCCTTTAATTTACCCTTTTTGTGGGAGTAAAATAATAAGGAGAATTATGTAAATATTTATATTTATTCTGAGTGTAAATAAAACGTGTACAATGAAAACAAGAAACTAAATATCTTTAATTAATCACGACAAATATCGAAATCTCTTTTTTATGCTCAATCAAATATCAAGATGCATTTCCATAAAAGAAATAATAATAATTGCACTAAAGCATACGAGACGTGGAAGCTCTTTAACTCTTGAAGTACAATACATTTTAAGTACGAGTTTAATATCTGCAAATTAAGTAACATGTCATTAATTTAACTAGCCAAAATAGATAAACATAATAGAAAATAAAAAAGTAATTTGCCATTTGCATCCTTAATGATTTTGCTGTTTTAACAATATATTCTTTGTAAAATTTTCCTTATAATAACAAATATGTTTTTTTATGATGTAATAATTAACTATCTTTATAGAAATAGAATCCCTACAGATTTTGACCAAATATTTTTATACTTTAATACATAACTTAAAACAAAGAATATAAATGATATGAATGTTTGATTTCACCATTAATTTTTGTCCTTTTATATATAAAATGTGATTAAACTTAAGATATTATTTATATTTCAAATATTGTTATAGGTGCATTCGTCACTATAACAACTAAAAGATCTCAAATCAACAATGTTATAGATGAGTTTAATTGTGCATATAAAATAGAAAAATATTATTTCTGCATACAAACATCTATATATCTGTATGTATGACAGCTCTTCATTATGGTAGCAAGAATGTATAAGAGCTTTTGATGCATATTTAATACACAAAATAATACTGTACAAATATGGATGGACATATAATAAAAATATGATGTTGGAATGTTACAGATCTCTTACGCGTTCTTGTTTCATGTAAATATTTATTCGCATGGAATATTTTATATTAAATTTATAAATATATGATATATGTATTTGTATATGAATTTCTAATACCTAATCACAATTAATTAATTTTTAATATTTATTTAATCTGATCGCTTAGTAATCATGGTAAATTGAATTTCGAATAGCTGAAATCAATATAACTCCTTTACGAGAAGTCTAATTTTAGCTCGTTTAAAGATATAAAGTAGAAATAAGATAGTTTAAAAATAGTTATTGGTGAAGCATCTGATTACTGACTACAAATTCGTTTTCATGCCAATTTACATAACTAATTTTCTTACTAATCTGACTAAAGAAGAACTATACATTTTTATATTTGAAAATAATTTAATTTTAAACTTTTATTTTATGCTTAATAAAAAACTGCTATAGCCACACAAATATCATGACATATTTAAAATAATAATTCCAAAAAAATATTTCCTAGCCCTTGTAATTGAAGATCGACAGTGCCCTAGAGTTAAAAATTAAACGAGTAAAACCCCATAATAATGACATTAAATTTCACTTAAAAGAAACTTGAAATTTCGAAATAATGACTATTTTTGAAAGATCGAAAGTTTTCATTCTCTAGGAGTACAGGGGCATAGTCGCAAATTATTTTGAGGGCGATTGTATGATTAAGAAAACTTGGAGCACCTTTACAAAGTAGGATTTTTGGGATTCAGCCGCCTTTCTTGATTCGATTTTAACCTTGCCCATTTTCCAATTATTATATTTTCACCCCAACTTAAACTTGTCACGTGCAAGGTGTAATTGGCGGACCCCATCAAAGAAACTACTGGTCCTTGCATTTCTATGTTAAGCTAAATTTGGTCCCATCCAATTCTTGATCTTATCCATAGTAGGTTCAAAATGGTCATTTAAATGTAGGGAAAAGATATAAATTTTTTCCTAAGCTTATAACAAAAAGTCAGTTACATGCTTAAATTATTATAATGTCTTATTACACATCTAAATTATTTAAAATTGAATTTATTTTTATCCTGATGCACATACAATCAATCACATGATGAGAAGTGTTTTACACTCGCGCCATATCATCATCATATCACCGTCGCATTAATAATTATGTCAGATTTCAAAAAAAATAAATCATGTCACTCCAATTGCTTCTTCTTTCCTAATCACCATTAAACCCAACATTAAGTCATTACTATTGTTGTCATTTTCACCAAATTCATATTTCTAACACTATAGATTTTACCATCCAAAATCAAATTCACCGCTGAAATCTTTCCACAACCATTGTCATCATAAAAAATTGATAACAATCATAGTAAAAAAAAAAAACTTTTTTTTCTTTATTGATTCACCTACGCGCTTTTTTTTTTCCTTTTTAGTTTTTTGCCATATCAGATTTTGGGTGGAAATAAATTCACTTCTAAGTAGTAAATATGTGTAATAGATCGTTATGATAATTTAAATGTGTAACTGATTTTTTAAGATAAATTTAAAATTTTTTTATGCCTTTTCCCTTAAATGTACTTATACTCGGTTATTATAAAATACTGTGTAATTTTTTAAAAGAAATTTATAACATTCGATCATTTTTTTAAAAATCATTTTTTATTCTTCTTTAAAGAAACCGACCGAATTCAGTTGGTTATTTTTGAAAAATAAATAAATAAAAAATTAAAGAGTATAAATAAAAAGAATGAAAGTCTTAAACCAATAAACAGCACTGGTCTTCTGATATTAAAAATTAGGGTTCGATCACCCCATGATGCATTTAATAATTGTGTAATGTAAAATATTAATCAAATCGATTTTTTATTTTATTTTTTTTCCTACCACCCTACCCCCACAACCCATGCTACATAACATTTGTCTAAATAATATATAACTATTTTTAGGATAATATTTTCTATTTACTGATTGGACATAAAAGAAAAATATATATATTTATTCTTTTGAAAAATATTTTTCGTGATTTTTTTTTCTTCCTAATAAATACACCCTAAATGTTAACAACCCTAAGTGATTACCAACCTGAGTTGTGGTATAGTGGTGAAACTGTTTCACTCTTAATCAGATGTCTCGAGTTCTAGCCTCGGGTATGAAAAAAATTCTGTTGGGAGCGTCATTCTCGAATGAGTCCTGCAGTGCGCGATCCGAATTTAATCGGAGTTTCTCGGGATCTGGATACCGGGTGGGAAATCAAAAAAAACAAACCTAGGTGATTAAGATTGTACTTCTATCAGTTAGGAGAATAGTCCTCGGCTAACAAGGTAGGATCAATTTCGAAACAAATTCAATTCCAACAGAAGTCTTGAGCTCTGAACTCTAAAACACTGATGTAGACATAGCCCAAATATAGCATAGGTTTTGTTGTATGGGCTAAATGACTTCCATGATTGGGCTGCCCATGAATTCACTTTTGCTGTTTCATTACAAAATTTAAAATGTAGTCAGTTCATGACTAGTCTAATTTGAACTTAAGTCAAACCTTCTAAGAATATTTTTAAATGTATAAAACATATATACAAGCTTATTCTACATGACTCAAGAACAAAGAGATTTAATTAACCTAATCTCAAAATTAATAAGTAGTACTTCTTTTGTCTCAATTTACCTGACACATATTTCTTATTAATTCGTCCTAAAAAGAATGTTACATTTTTATAATTAGCAAAAATTAACTTGAAAATTCTTCTTTTACCACTAATGAAATGATTAGCCACAATAATGTCTAAGATTTATTTTAGATCAATTTTAAAATTTTGTGTCAAATCAAATGATACCATATTAATTTTGACTTAGTCAATTATGAATGTTCTTGTTAGCCTCTCCTTTTGTTGCCATTTGCTTATATAACATTTCATGACCCACAATATAATACCCACTCTCGCCCGGCCAACAAAAAACTTAATAAATTAAAGCCATTAATTATAAAACTCATCATTATATAATTAATCAGTTTTGATGATGTAATTACGTGTGTTCTCATCGATCAAACTCAACTTTTCTCTCTCTTTCTTTTTCTTCAAAACGAGTACTACTTTTGATGGGACAAAAAGAATTAGACATAAGAACAAGTTTAAGTGATGAATATGAAGTCACAGATATTTTAGGAAGAGGAGGATTTTCAGTAGTGAGGAGAGGAAAAAGTAGAACAACAAATGAAGTTGTTGCAATCAAAACTCTCCGGCGGTTCGGGCCGGTTCCGCCGGAGAAGAAAGAAAATAATAGGTCTCTTATTAAAAATGATAATAACTTATCAAGAGCTTTGATATCGGAGAGTTTGTTGACAAATGAGCTTTTAGTGATGAGAAAGATCGTTGAAGATGTTTCACCTCATCCAAATGTGATTCATTTGTACGATGTTTGTGAGGATTCATTTGGGGTTCATCTCATATTGGAACTTTGCTCTGGTGGGGAGCTCTTTGATCGGATTGTCGGACAAGCAAGGTATTCTTTAATATCGACTTTAATTATTATTATTTTTCTCAGAAATTTATGCTTTTAAACTTCACATGAGATTTTCATAGTTATGTACATAGGAATCATGTCATTAAAAACGTCAAAATTATCTTTGAACTATATAAAAATGGTACAGTTTTAGCCCATTGATAAAAAAAGATTGAAAAGGGCGTTATTAGGATTTTTTTAGTAACAATGGAGGAATGAATGACCCCAACTATTAATAGAGTGCAAAAATATTATCTTATTTCGTATAATTCAACTGTAATTTTGACCTTTATATGTCTCATAAAAGATGAAACATATGGAGTAATATACACATGCTTGTTTCATAGAAAGGTTGGAATCTTGTTGTATCCATATTGAGTGTAGTTTAATTAAGAGATGATTAGGATTGTTCAAAATCACATAAAGAGACTTTCTCATCACTTAATAGTCTTGGGGAACTCAACAATACCGCACATACCTAAGCTTGCCAATTGAAACGTGGACAGCATAATACAATTGTCTAACATTGATAAATAAAAATTGAGATGGACATAACTCTGATATCATAATAATAATAAAAAGGATCTTAGCCTAAGACCTTCACATCCAGTAATAGCCAATGTGGGAAACACAGCACTAAAATTACAGAAAGAATGTTTTAAAATTTTAATTTGGTGATAGGTACAATGAGGCCGGGGCTTCTGCAGTGGTGAGACAAATAGCTAAGGGACTTGAGGCACTACATGGGGCAAATATAGTTCACAGGGACTTAAAACCAGAAAACTGTTTATTCTTGAACAAGGATGAGAATTCACCATTGAAGATCATGGATTTTGGTCTTAGCTCTTTTGAGGATTTTGCAAATCCAGTGGTTGGTTTGTTTGGTTCAATTGATTATGTTTCACCAGAAGCACTTTCAAGGGATAAAATCACCACCAAGACTGATATTTGGTCACTTGGTGTTATTCTTTACATTCTTCTCTCCGGGTTAGTATACGCGCTTAATTATTTCTTCTCCTTACTAAAGTTTTAATTATATATATAATCGTTAGTATAATGAATTTTCACACCATCAAATCATTTTTATTTGTTATAACAGACAATATGTCTTATTTTAAGTGTTTAAACTACACATTTCATATTTTAAGAAGGCCTGCCTGTAGCTTAGAGTGATGTAATAGTGTAAGGGGTCGATTGAGAATGTCTTTCCTGTTCCAAGTTGCTTGAAAAATATTTAAGAAAATTGGTAAGAAAATCTTGTGTAGTTTACTTTCAAAAGGGTGTTTACATTAGTGACAATTTTGAAGAGTTTTCATGAAGTGAAATTCTTTAAATTTGTACTGATAAAAATTAATTTGGATATACATGAAAAGAGTTGGCGGAGTTGGTTGGGTGAGTGATTTTCCACTCAAGAAATTTGTGATCGATTTCCCTCATCAACAACCTTTTCCATCAGAGTTCATTACATAGCCCTGCTTAATGTGATTTATAGTTTCTATGTAATTTAAGTTATCGCACATGAGCAAATGTACTCAATACACTCAAGAAGTAACAGTTGTGGATTTCTCTGTCATACATAAATTTTTTTTAAAAAATTATATTGGATAGACCTCCTTCGTACTAACTAACCACCTCAATCATTGGAAGGTACATGATTTTTTTTATATTGCTTAGCGTGTAGTATACATTATATAATTATGACGGAATTTAACTCATACCTTCCCCCTAGTAAGGACTATTTAAGGAGTAGCCATCTTTATTTATTTAATTCAAACTTAATTTGTGGTATTATATTAGGTCGAAATCGAACCGCACTGATTTGTTGACTTTGAAACAATTTCTCCCTAAAATAAATGTTTTTATTATGTTTTTTCCTCTGAATTAAGGAAAATATAAATTAAGCACCTGAGGGCTTCAAGTAAAAATAAAATAAAATTAAGAAAAGGAACTAATTTCTCCTACACTTCTTTTAAAGTTTTAAGGGGAAATTATGGATACAAAACGAGGACAATAACAATAAAATATTTAGTATAATTTTACGAGTGAATTTATAAATTATGGATATTAATATAAATATTAAAACATAATGTTAGATGTGTTATTAATATAATGTTTCAGGTACCCACCTTTCTTTGCGCCGTCCAATCGGCAAAAACAACAAATGATATTAAATGTAAGTCACCCCTCCCTACTATTTCACATAACTAATTTAATTTCCTCTCATAATTATTTCATTTATGTTCTCTCTTTCTTTCAAATTAATAGCAAATAATGATAATTTTAAATTAATGCAGGGACAATTCAGCTTTGATGAAAAAACATGGAAGAATATATCTTCATCAGCAAAACAACTAATTTCCAGTCTTTTGAAAGTTGATCCTAACATGAGGCCTACTGCTCAACAGGTTTAATTTCCTAATAGATCTAATCCAATCATTTCTAAATTATGTATGCAATATAATTTTTCGATAAAACCCTTGCTCATGTATTCTTGAAATTAGTTGAGGTGTGCGTAAGTTAACCCAAGAATCGAGTATAATTAACTTAATTACTACATATGTTGTAGATAGTAGAAGATGCATGGGTGAGGGGAGAGTTGGCAAAGGAAGAAGAAATGGACGCTGAGATTGTTTCCCGTCTTCAAAGCTTCAATGCGCGGCGCAAGTTCCGGGCAGCAGCCATGGCTAGTGTCCTCAGCAGCAGTTTCTCATTGAGAAGTAAAAAATTGAAAAAATTAGTTGGTTCCTCCTATGACCTCAAGCCTGAAGAATTAGAAAACCTGAGTCACATTTTCAAAAAAATGTAAGCTTATTAAGTACTTCATATTATCAATTATGTTATGTGCGCACTGGCCAATCAAACATGAGAAAATAAGTTAAATGTTATGTCCTAGTTAATGATTAATTAATTTTTGTAGATGCAAAAATGGAGAAAATGCAACATTGTTGGAGTTCGAAGAGGTGTTAAAAGCAATGGAAATGACATCATTAGTGGCATTAGCAGGGAGGATATTTGATCTATTTGACAACAATCGTGATGGAACGGTAGATATGAGAGAGATTATAGGTGGCTTCTCTAGCCTCAAGTATTCACAAGGGGATGATGCACTTCGTCTTTGTTTTCAGGTATTACTATTGCACGTCTATCTCATGTTAATCAGTAAAAATGTGTACGTGCTTAACAAAATACAATTAGAAGGAGAGTAAAAAAACACTCAAAATAATTGGTGATCCTCTATGTAAGTATGGATTAATTAATCAACATGTTTAGCTATAAAGTTAGGTAGGTACGATTTGTAATTAAAGAAATTTTAATGGTATGAGTTATAAATAAATGATACTATTGTAATTTGTACCCCAATGTGTATCTATTTCAATTATTACAATTTAGATGTTCATTTTGATATTTTTTTTATATTTTTTTTGTAATCAGATGTATGATACTGATCGATCAGGCTACATTAGCAAGGAAGAAATTGCATCCATGTTGAGAGTAATAATTCTATTCCCTTCTTATTTTTGACGAGTCAAACTATTTTTTCTTTGACTTTATTTTCACAAACCCTTTTTGAATATTTTGATTATTAATTATGCTAACCAATATTAGGATTTTCACGTAAGCCTAAAAAAATGTACATTTCATTTAAAAGAAACTTGCTTGACCCTCTACTCCGAACCCCTCGACAGAATTGATTATTTTGTATATTTGATGAAAATTTTGTAGGCACTTCCTGAAGATTGTCTTCCAATGGATATAACAGAACCTGGAAAACTTGATGAGATATTTGATTTAATGGATGCAAATAGTGATGGTAAAGTCACTTTTGATGAGTTCAAAGCTGCTATGCAAAGAGATAGTTCCCTTCAAGATGTTGTACTCTCCTCACTCCGTCCTAATTAATTACTTTTATTATAATTATATATTTATATTTTAATTTGTAACACACTAATTATATTCATAATCTCTAACTTTTGTTGACATTGAGTTTATTATTCTTATTATTAGAAAGATCATGAATTAATTGGGAATCTTTATCGTACATATATATCTTCCTCTTTTTTTTCCTTTTTGCTATTATATCGTGTAGTTTTTTATCCTTCAATTTTGTTACTATATGATGTTTTCTTATGCCTCAATTAATGTATTATTTTGTTGTAGTTTCAGTTATGTTACTATTTGTTATTTTTGCTATGAACTGTTATTTCTTGTACTTCCTTTACTTATTTTGCTGGATTGTTTTGACATTTTTTTTTTTGAGTAGAAAATTTATCGGAAACAACCCTCTGCCTCTGAGATAGTAATAAGATTTGTGTACACTACACCTTCTCCAATATACGTTGTTGTTGACTCTCCTGAAATCAACCATAGTCAACCTTGGATACTGTTCACCTCTCAGACCTCCACCCTTGATAAGGAAAAGTAATACTTTCCTGCGTTTTATATTACTAATTTATAAAATCAAAGAGAATTTTATTATATTTTTCTCTTTCTACACCATCATTAATAAAATTAGTTTATTAAATAAAATTTTCACCTAAGTATTATTTCAAGTTTTAAAATACTGGCTCTTTTTTGGGAAATTTTAGAAATCAGAAAGTTTCCTAAATGAGGCACGTGATAATTATAAGTTCCACGCGTTCCCCTGTTCTTGCTTAAGGAAACTTTTTGTGTATATAGATGAAATAGTCTCGTTTTAGTATGATCACTAGAAAGCTTTTCTGATTATACGTTACTCAAAGTGAAAATAATTTAGCAATGAAGGGAAAAAGAAGTGCTTTTCTGTAAAGAAAAGCTTGTGTGATGAAGAAGACAATGGAGCTTTCAGTTTTGTGTGACATCAAGGCTTGTGCAATTATCGTTGATGCTATAAGTTAGCACTGACAGCGATAATAATCGCAACTAAAGATATAAAAGTCGTCGCTAATAGTTATGCTACAAGTTAGCATTAAAGGCAAACAATCACTGCTAATAGTTATGCTATAAGTTAGCACTGACAGCGACAATAGTCGCAATTAAAGATATAAAAGTCGTAGCTAATAGTTATGCTACAAGTTAGCAATTAGAGGCAAACAATATCGCCACTAAAGTTATACAAGTCGCCGCCAATAAGTACGCTATAAATTAGCATTAGCGGCAACAATAGTTGCCACTAGAAAATATTAACATCGCTGCTAATAGTGTTACTACATGTAGCTTTAGCAGCAACAAAAGTCGCCACCAAAAGATATAACGTCGCCGCTAATAGTTATGCTACAATGTAGCATTAGCGGCAACAACAGTCGCCACCAAAATGTATTATAGTCGCCGCTAATAGTGATGGTACAAGATAATATTAGCGGCAACCACTGTAAGAAGTCGCCGTTAATAACTATGCTACTAGTTAACATTAGCGTCAGTACTAGTAGCCAGCAATAAGTCAAGAAGTATTAGCGGCAACAAGAGTCGCCACTAAATGTTAAGAAGTCGCCGTTAATAACTGTGCTACTAGTTAACTTTACCGTCAGTACTCGTCGCCACCAATAAGTATTAACGTCGCCACCAATAGTTATTCGCCAAGATATTCTTAGCGGCAACTGTAGTGGACACTAAAAGTTGTACAAGTTGCCGCTAATAGTTATTCAAAAAGTTGTTATTAGCAGCAACAAACGGTCGCCACCAAAAGTATTAAAGTCGCCGCTAATAATTATGTTACGAGATAGTCTTAGCGGCAACAGTAGTCGCTACTAAAGGCGAAAAGGTTGCCGCTAATAATCATGCTGCCAGATAGCATTAGCGGCAATACTAGTCGCCACCAAAAGGTATTCGACAAGATATCTTTAGCGGCAACAGTAGTCGACATTAAAGGTTATAAAACTCGCCGTTAATAGTTATGCTAAAAAGTTATTTTTAGCAGCAACAGTTGTCGCCGCTAATAGTTATGATACAATATAGCATCAGCGGCAACCTTAGTCGCCACCAAAAGCTATTAAAGTTGCCGTTAGAAGGTATGCCACAACAGTTGTCGCTGTAAAAGGTATACAAGCTGCCACTAAGCTATATTAACCGCCTCTGATATGAATATAAGGTGAAATAGTCCATTATTTTTTAGTATTATGTTTGGTAGGAATTTTAGGTTTATGTATAACTAATATACCCTACATGGTGTTATAGGGTATATAAATACTTTCCATTTTGTGGTATATAAAAAAGATGAAGTCTCTTATTTATTTTTTTACTTGGGGAAGGGAAAAATGGGAAGGATATTACAAGGAGGAACCGAACCTTCACCAATAAAATGAAAGTTCAAATAGCAAACCAACTGAACTATTAAAATTTTTCGGTGAAATCTCTTGTAGAGTTGATTATACAATTTTTTTTACTTCAAAATGAACTTGAATAATTCTAAACGTATGAGATTAGTTTGACATCTACTTAATGGTACAAAATTGAGATTATTAAATTATGTAAAGCATCTCGTAACGGTTAGTATATGTTTATATACAAATATCTATTTAAATTTGAGAGAAAATAGTGAATAAGATAGGTACAAAACTATTTACAAAAAGAACTAGAATAATAATACATAAAATTTGTTGGATAAATTTAAGGCCTCTTTGGCTTTAGGCCACCGTTTTCTTTAACAGCTTCACTTATGATATACAAATCATAATACGTGAAAGATTCATCTTGGGCCATACAAGGGGATAAAACGGACCTCCCCTTTGCCAGAAACTAAACTGACTTATTATGCAAGAGACTTTTTAGATTTTCCTGAAACAGCTATTGTTAAGACTAATATTTTTGTCCGTCCAACAAATTCGGAAAAGGAGAATGAATCATTCATCCGATTATGATGATCTTGACAGAATTTGCTCTAAAACAGTAGAAGAAAAAATTCAGCTGTTTCCTTTTCAGTTCAAATCAGCCATAAATAAAGCAACACTTCTCTCTAGTTCTTGTATATAAGACAAAAATGAGCAAGCTGCTGTGGTATTATATGGTATACAGAGATGATGAAATTTAGTTACGATATTTCCAGTACAAAAATAACCCGTCCAGCAAGCCTTGATAGATATATTGCCAATAAAATGAAGCTCTGCTGACGGATCCACATCTCTGCCATTCAAAACTGATACAACTATGAACTAATTGCGCTTCTTTTCTAGACTTGCTGCTACACGACGTTGCCTTTGCTTCCAGGCAGGCATCTTACCAGGGAAAGCCCACCTTAACAACCTTTCCCAGGCATAGCAGACCAAAAATGTCATGAATGCCCAAATCAGCAGCTTATCTCTCAACCCTTTTGGCATAGGAACTAACTTCAACCAGTCATTTAAGTCCCTAAACAAATCAGAGGTGATAACTGTGAAGAAACCTACTGCAGCCAGAAGTGCGTATAAGAATGGTTTGTTTTCAGGTATGCTCTGGTTGAAAGGGTGGCCCATGTAGTTCACAGCAAAGGTTGCTACCTGTAGCATCAACCCCACCATGTATGAAACCGTATTAACAAGGTTCGGATGAAACTCTGAGTCTGGCTCAATGCATTCGGCCGGCATGTACTTGGTAGCCTCATTAACAGAAGATATTAAGAAAAGTAGGTGGATAGCAAATTGTCCAAGGAGAGAGAGGAAGACATAGGCACAGAAAATATTAGGATGGGGTCGCTCAGCTGAGAGTGTTGGAAGGGGCCGAGCATGTGAGATAAACAGAAAGAAGGCTGCAGTGAAGACCCCACTGATTGTAGCTTGAATATCACCTAACTTGACACCATCTAAGTACATTACACTCAGGACATAGGCAGTAGCAAGGCAGTTAAGTCCAAGTATCTTAAACATCTGCAGGGTGGTTACTAGAGTACTACGACCTTGACGGATGATATCAGTGGTAGGGCAGACAGAAGCATGTTTTGCAGTGAATGGTGATGCCATTGATGCATCCCCAAGCTTCACAATTGGTGCCTGACCATCACCTCCTCCCTCATTAAGCTCATCCATGAGTTTCTTTAGCTTCTGCCGCTGCATCTCTGCAGGTGTAAGATGGCGGCTACCAGCTTGGCTATTGCTGGTAGCTTTACTTTTCGAAGCGCCTTCTCCATTTTCTATAGCAGATTTAAGTTTCTTCAACTTGGCAGGTTTTGCAGTATCATTTTTAGATGATCCATCAGAAGACTTTTGCCCTTTAGGGGGAGGCATTGCATTAAGTAGAGCTACTCCCACATGTGCCTGAAACAAGCAAATCCCACTAGTCTCACATATTGGAAAAGGGTTGTCAGCCAAAAAAAATATTACAACACAGAAGAAGAAGAATACACAGTACAGTAAAACTACAAAGCAGGCCAAACAGCAATGCCTCAGAAAAGTGCAATAAACTACATCTCCATCTCAAAATACACACAAAAAACGAACCCGCTTGCGTTGGTGCAGTGAAGATCCTACTTGAACCTCTTCAAATAACATGCAAGGGACAGTAAGTGAGGGGAAAGAGCAGTGGGTAGGAAGGAGAGCTCAGAGCATAGCTAGTACTTGCTCACACAAATTGCCACATCAGTACGAAGAAACTAACGGCAATACACTAATAAACTACACATGATCAACTAACGACTAGTTATGTAAAATGAGGCAGCTCATCTCTGCCAGAACACTCCTATTACGGGCAGAGGACTTGTCATTTTTCCAGATGTACTCGTGTAACAAGTATGACACTTGGTATGAGTACTCCATGTAGGTTTTTCAAAATACACAAAAAAAAACTGAAAAGATTGGATGTACCCCTAAAGGATACAAAGCCCATGTAACAAAGGACCACATGATGGGACTATTTTCCTGCTATGCATCAAGGTGCTTAGGTTGCCTCCAATCAAAAGGTCTCCGAATCAAGTTCTGCACCCATTTGACAAATAAATTTGTTAAAATAAAATGACATAATACCTGCTTTAGAGCTCCAACATCATTAGTCCCATCACCACACATCAATGCCATTCTTCCCACGGACTTAAAAGTGGTTAATATAAGTTCTTTTTGCTCGGGGGCAACCCTTGCAAATACCTGGGTAAAATGATACCTAGGTCAGGATATGAGTGAAAGTGTGTGTGTGTGTGTGTGTGTGAGAGAGAGAGAGAGAGAGAACAGATTTTATCACATATTTCCAACCTTTACATAAGGAACAATTTTGGGGACAGCAGATGTCTGCTGCAACATCTCGATGCACTCGCCTCCAATACAGAGATCGTAAGCTTCTGATAAAGCTCCAACTTCATTTTCACTACAAATGTATGTAACATAAGATTATGAAAGCTGAAAGAGAATATGATTGAATAATGTTTTGTTTATTGCACAAAATATCTCAGTTAATTCATCTTAATTTTTTAAAGAATTTGATACCATGCACAGACGGGTAAAAATAAGGTAAGCATGAATTAATAACCTAGTAAAAATAGTAACTTGCGTGTTATACATGGTTAAATCACAATACCACACTGACCATGTACAAAATCTTTACACTTTCACTCTTTCAGCATAACAAGTAAAATCCATTTATATGAAGAATATAACTCAATATATTTACTAATGCATGGAAATTCACTCCTTTATTTTCTTTTAGCTAATTCTTCAATAAAAGGAAAAGCAAAAAACATGTTTAAGATCAATGATACAGATTTCCCAATTTTTTTAGCACAAAAACAAAGAACATAAAGCAATTGTGGACTGTTAACCAGCAAAATCTTCCATAAAAATAAATAACAAGGAAAACTGTATAAGAGCAGAGTTCAATACTGCATTAAACAGTCATTTTCTACCTGTAGCTGACTATTTCTGTCTCATCAGGAGAAACCCAGGCATATTCTTCCTTGTTCTTTGCACGTCCCAGAATCAGTGCTGGTTTTGAGATAATATGGACTTGTTGAGCCACGTGGCAAGCTGTCAAAGCTTGATCACCAGTAATCATGACCTATTATAAACCATGGTTATAGATGAGTACTGGGAGCTTCAAAGTGGTAAGACTTTTTTTGAGAATAAATTCTCTTTTTTTAAAGAATGTAAGTGGTAAGACTACATATGTAAAAAAGAAAATTCTATAATCCAATATATGTAATGAGTCTTTCACAGAACTTCAAACCTTATTCAATGCTGGAATTTTAAAGAATTACTCAATTGAAGATGACACTCATAGGCTTAAACAAGCCAAATTAGGTGTTACTATTCATAGAATCACTACATCAGAAGATTGATGGTCCTCTAGGTCTTTGTAACCGCTTCCCTGCCTAAGCAAGCTTCTGCTAAGTGACTCCGCTGGGGTTCAGAGATAATATGCCAAACACAAATTTACCAACTAGGAAAACAAGGACCGTGATCATGAAGCACTATGTAATTAGTAAAGGGCTACTAACTAAAATAACATCATCAATTGTTCAGCACAGTACGAATCAGTAAGTGGCTGAGAACACAAGAAAACAAGGAAAAGAAAAAACTCAGCCAAACCACATACCAAGTCATGAGATGATTGCTTTAATTCAGTCAAGACAGTGGCTGAGTCTCCTCTGATGGGGCAATTGAATACCTAATATATCATCAAGAAGTAATACCAAACATGTCAAAGAGGCTGCACAATATCCCTGGAACAAACATCAGACCATTATAGCACAAAAAGAAAAATGAGCTTTTACCGCAAAACCAGCAAAAGTAAGGCCACTTTCCACCACATCTCTCTCCAGGCTTCTAGCTTCGCTAACCTTCACCAAGTTGAGCATGGAGAAAAGTTCAAAGAAAATGAAGTGTAATAGCAGAAAGAAGGTTGAAAGCTGGATACCATGTAATAAGCAAACAAGTGACAGCTAGAGGAAATTTTTGCCATGGAAGGGTTCTTACTGTCATATCTGGCAGAGACTTGAAAGCCAGAGCCAATAAACGTGATCCTTGACGGGTGTATTTCTTATAGGTTGGCACGTAGGATGGTGGCACATCAATGAGCCTTTCCTGTATTGTCTCCGGTGCACCCTGGAAATATTTTTAGTAAGAGAAATTGATTTAATAAGCAAATCGGAATATTAAACATTAACTGTACAATGGAAACCAAAAAATGTTCTTTAGTGAAACAAGCTCATTTGAACTAGCGGACTGAACTGGAGAATCATTTCCAAATGCATTTACTTTAGCTTTAAAATAATCAAGCCAAACCAACCAACAAACACAAAGAAAAAGTTGCCAAGAAATAAAGTAGCATGCATCCTGTGAAGGCAATGCGGAATCAAGATTTTGACTAAGGGGGTTCAAAATTTGAAGAAGTAGACACACGAACTAGTCGGAGGAGGTTCGACATCTACTATATATACATAAAATATTATTTTAATCATGTATAAATAGTATAATTTTCTGCCGAAGGGGGTTCGGATAAATCCCTTAACCCCAAGGTGGCTCCGTCACTGTGTGAAGGCACTGGGTTTATCTGAATCCTCATGTGCTGCAAAAGACTAAGGGGTCGTTTGGTTGGGAACAAGTTATCCCAGGATTAGTTATCCTGGGATAAGGTAGGATAACTTATCCCATCACTATGGTATAAATGGTAGGATAAATTATCCCAGACTTGCCAACCAAACAAAACATCATAATTTTATCTCGAGACTATTTATGTTAATCCCTTACACCAAACGACTCCAAAATAAAAAACCCATCTTATAGATATATGGACACACCGTTACACACGGCACATTCAAATTAATCAAAGAGCTCCCAACAAATAACTTTAACTATCGTCAAAAAATACTTTTGCCATAAACACCAACTTTCTTTATCATTTGACAACAACAAACTTGAAACAGGTTTTACCATATCATGACGACCACTCCAAAGGGCATTCTTCTACAGTTCCTTCCCTATAAAACTGCTCATATAGTGTACTAAGTGTTGCTCGGTTTCAAGTATAAGGGGTGATATAATATCCACATAAAATTCAGCATAAGTAATTCAATGATTGGTCACATTTTTTAAACTTGCATATAATTAAGCTTTACTTATACACTGTTTGGTCATCATTTTTGTAGCTAACCTAAACAATATTTGTGTAAGGTACGAATGAATCTATGCATTATTTTATGTGGGATAGATGGTGGAATTTAAATAAATCTTTTAAACAATCCCTTTAAAAAAGACAAACAAAACACATTTTAAACTATGCATTGTACAAAAAAAGATACCTGTATAATAATTGATGCAATACAATCCCTACATTATAATACCTATATTACAATCCTTGAATTATTAATCCCTACATAACCTGCCTCTTAAGTCTTAACCAACTGACCCCTTAAGATTATTTCAATGCCTCCATTGGATAACCTGGACCATCTCAACCCAATCTAAGCCATCAGTTCTCCTACTTCACTAAATATATTTTCATCCGTCAACCTTGAATTGCTAAAAGCAATAAATGTGAGCCCTCCATTTTATAATAAGCATTTTCAGTAAAGTTTATTTCTCCTATTTTTTGTTCTCCAAACATAGATGTAACCCAGAAACCTAATACATACATAACTAGATGTAAAACTTCCTCCGTGACTAGCAGTAACGGGTAATTCTGCCTGTGTGGACATGGTCTCATAACCAGATAAATGAGGAAGGTTGCGGTAGGGTGACAATCAGCGTAAAAACTAGCCAAGTTCGTTTGGAATCCTCACGTTATAGATAGTAATACTTCTTATTTGTATTTGCATAATATTGACATAGTTTAACTGGGAGCGATATGGTCGGTGAAGATTCATATAGCTCACACAACCTTATTCGGTACTGAAGCGGGTTTTTTCTTTTGTTGAATTGGTAACTGTGAGGTGGTGGTGGTGGTGCTGACAAGCACAATTGGTGAGAGGTGACCACCAGTCAAGAAGTATCAGTCACCAATATTTATTCTCTATGCTTCTAACTCTTTAATAGAACTCAAAGAGAGAATATAAACACGGTTCATATCGATATGCCAGCCAAATATCCATATTTCTTACCCACTTTTGTACTTCAATTACATGAAGTACCTTAGTTACTAGCAAGAACAACATACCTAGTGTAATACCACAAGTGAGGTCTGGGGAGGGCAGAGTATACATACACCTTAGTTCCTAGCAAAGCTATTTAAAGTCATCATCTTGTTATTTAAAGTGATAAACCGAAAAGAGTTATTGCTTCATGAGTGAAACCACGCCACACACTTCAAGTAAGTGTGAGCTTGAAACAATGACGTACAAAGTAATTCAGATGAGAAGTGATCGATTATTTGAATCTCAACTTAAGAAGTTAGACCAATATTGACATTATTTTATGTTTGAAGCTGATATTAGTTATTTCAAAGACGATTGAATATTATAGAACTAAATTCAATATGATGCTATTGTTTATTTGTCCACGAGTCGTGTTCAAAGAAGCATGCACTTCTCTTCAAATCCCACAGATCATATGTCACTTGCTTGTGCTTTTCGCTCTAATACAACTAGTTGCTATATCACCAAATCTTCTACTAAACACCAGTGCAATATTGTATTCGTTCTTTCACGGCTGCATCCTGTATCAATATCTCAAATTCTCCACCCTTTATGCTATGAATAACCTTTGCTTTTCTTTAAGTCAAATTTTTCAATGTTTTACCTCTAATTCTAATCATAACGATGTCTTTCCATCCTCAACAGTTTGCCAGATCCTCTGATGCTTGTTGAAGGATAATGCAAATTCACCAAAGAATATGTCTTATCATAATTTTTCTGACAAAGCTCCACTTCTATTTTTTTGAGAATGAAAAGATTTTACATTTGTTTGATCAACTCAATCTAGTGTGAACTCTCATCGCTCTGATCCACTATAAAAAAGGTGTTCTATTGGGCAAGCATCATTGTTCTTCTTTCTATCATTTGGATCCATTTCCCCTCCAGTCTTTTAAGGAAATTTGGTTTATCAATAACAAAAAGGTCTAGAAAAATCCGTCCCAAAACATCACTCTCTCGAAAAGAGAACCGTCTAGTTATGATTGTAGGGATTTGGTCTAAATTTCCAGAGAGTTAACTAAGTAGAGAGGAGGTAAACAATCAGTGTCTGTACATAGATCAGTACCATAATTAACTTCTCATCAATTGGGCTTCAGTTGATACAGAATCTCCCAAACCAAATACACTTTCTTCACATTGAGTAATACAATTCCAATAGTTTATCTTATCATGTCCGCCTATGCCTTCAGATTTAGTGACTATCTTCCAGCCCGAACAGGGTATACAATCATACAGCCTTTTGATCCTTGAACTATACAATGAGTGTGCCCGCAAGCAGTGGAAGACAGATAAGAGGCACACTTGATAAGAACATATACTAAGAGTTTAACAAAACAAGTTCACAGATAAGCAGCGACTAGGAAATTATTCACTCCTTATTTACCAATGAAGAAGCCATCCACTATCTATTTAGAGGATCATCTCTTTAAGTGGATTGAAAAAAGTAATGAGCAGTATAAAGTATAGTAATGTAATCAAAAAGGAAACCTAGGAAACAAGCATTTGACGAATTCGAACTATACTAGAGGTATTTCTAAATCTTATCTGCGATATGCTTGACCATATTCAACCCAACAAAGCTGGATAAGAAGGAACTAGGCATCAAACCTTGACAAAAGCAAAAAATTGCTCCTGAATACGAACAACAACAGCCATTCTTTTCAAGTGAGACGCAAAATGATGTCGCTGCACAATTTGAACAGCATCACCTCCACCTCTGCAGTACAGTATTAAGAAAGAGAAAAAAAATATTAACAAGAGTGACAACTATTTTTGGAAAAAAAATGAGGATAAACAACTTTTTTCTTGTAAGAAGTTCAAGGAACAAAATCTAAAAAACAGATCCATTGCACATGATAATTTTCTATTAAGCCATTTCTATCAAAATTATCTCTCCACTTTATCCAAACTGTGTTAGATGAATACAGAGTGAAAAATACAACTTTGAATCAAATAAAGACACTTGAAAGTACTTTCAACAAATAAGGATGATGAGGAATAGTGGTATGTTCATTACTGTTGGTCAAAGTATTTATTTATTTAACTAAATAAGGAACAACCTGAAGAGACAATGAAAGGCAATAAATGAGCCAATCCACAACAACTTAAGGTCGTAAGAAGTTATCAATCTAGCTGAACTGATTCTAACAATAACACAACAATTAGAGCCTTCTATGTCACAAGCAAAAGGTGAACAACATTGGAGCTAGTATTGTTTGTTGAAAATAACATTTGAATGGATTTGGTTTCAATACAGAAAGGGACATTTACTTTTGGAAGTCACGGCTATCTCAAAATTGTGAAAACAAAAGAGCTAGTTGGAACTCCACTAAAAAACTACTCCCTCTATACCAATTATGTGGCACTTTTCATTTTTCGAGAGTCAAAGAATTTAAGTTTGACCAGGAATTTGCACATGGAATCTTCAAAACTTTTGAAATGAAATTTATATATTTGTAAACTACGTAAAAAGTACTATAAGTCAAAATAATTGACAATTCAAATTATTTAAAAGATATATAAAAAATTTACGGTGAAAGATAGACTTGTTTGAATCTTGAAATTCGAAAGGTGCCATATAAATTAAGACGAAGGGAGTACTAGGCAATGGAAGTTGGTTTCTTAGCCTGTTTGCACAAGCTTCCAAAATCAGCTTATTTGAAAGTGTTTGTTTATAGAAGTGTTCTTCGAAAATTGGGGAGTAACATTTTGTGTTTGGCTAACCAATTTGAAACACAATATTACAGAAGAAATTTGCGCTTTCCTAAGATCCCAAAAGTGCTTCAGGGGAAAAGCTACAATTTTAGCTTCCGAAAAACAACTTTTGTTGCCTATCAGAAACACTATTTTTTTCCTTCTAAAAGTTTTGGTCAAACACCTCAACTCTCTAAAATAAGCAATAACAACATCAGACCCAGTGTAATCCCTCAAGTGGGGTTTAGGGAGGGTAGGATGTACGTAGATCTTGCCCCTATCTTTGTGGGGTATAGAGGTTGTTTTCGATAGACCATCCACTCAAAAAGAAAAGTTTCCAAAACAGCCCGCAGTCGCTATTCTTTGGGTGCGCACAGGGTAAAAACCCCATAACTATGCAATAGCTCGCAAACCACATAGGAGAGGTAACCCATACTAGGCAAGCCCGGGGCAGCAAGCTCGACCCAGAAGGCAAACCCCTTGCTTTCACTGGCAAAGGGTTTCGAACTTGAGACCTCCCACATGGAAGTCCCAAGCTCAAACCATTAGGCCACCCCAAAGGGTGAAACAACTCTAAAAAATAAGCACTTTTAACTTCCCAAAAGCTTGACCAAACAGACTATATCTTTTATCGTGGAACATAAAATACAATAGAATAGATCATTCAAACTCATTCACCATCTGCCAAAATTAGTCAAATATTAACTCATAAGACTTGTATGATTGTTTATCCCTTTACAAAAGAATGTATAACTTGAAAATCATTGTAAATAAAGGCACAAATGGAATTGTTTATCCTTTTACAAAAGAATGTTTAACTTGAAAATCAATGTAAATAGAGGCACAAATGGACAAGCAAAGAAATATGACATGAAAGGAAAGGAGTAACTGTAGAACTACAAGGATCAACTGAAGATTATTTAAAGCAGTAGACATCTGAGGCCAAAACTACTCTTTTTTAATAGCAGTAGGAAATGACATCTCGAGCAAAGCTTACTTTTTTGGCATGGCTTTTTCATCTGATTTATATGTCCAATCAATCCCTTTAAGTGCAGCCTTCTCAAGAGGATCACCCACCTACAACAAGAAACAGGATGTTGGCAACAGAGGAAGGCATAAAAGTTTCAATGATAAAACTCAAGCGACAGTTCTAGCATCAAATAAGGTAGTTTGCTTATCTGGTGCTGCAACCATACAACAACAATGGGTCAACGCAACAGCAATGGTCATCAAAATGAGGATGTTTTCAATGCAAATGTTGAAGGAATTAACACCAAATAAAACCCCAGAATCCAAACAAATGAAAAATTATTGTACTTTTTCCTTCCTTCAGATAGACATAATTGCATCAAATGGCCGATATTTTTGATAACTGAAAACCTCACATGTACTTAGCAGGCACACGCCTTAACCACAAAAACTATATTAAATGACTAATATAATATACATGAAAGAGGTCGAAACTAATAGTGGTCTACGGAGTTTTTTTGTTGTCTATGGATGTTCCAGTGACTATTATATATCAGAGCATGTGACGTACAGCATAAGCAAACATCCATGTGGCATGAAGGTTAGATCCTAGTGGGGGGCTCTTCACCAACAAAAAGGAAGTTGTGAAGAAACAAAATCAATGTTGTTCTTACTTTGCTACACAAATATTATAGAATGAGTTCCAGGACAAAACTATGAGGCAGAATTAGTTACCAGCTTATTGTCCACAAAAACCAAAGAATGACAAGAAGAAAGAATTTCCAGAGTACGAGTTGAAACTGTAGTCATTTCTCTTTCTAAGTCCTCACTGTCGGTCAATCCACCAACCCCTGAGAACTCCTGAAATTGGAACACCAGAAAAATCAAAACGTAAAAGTTCAGCAACTAAGGTAGAAGACTAAAGTATACGACTGTCATACCATGTCATCAGATGTTAAGGTTCCAGTCTTATCGAAGCAACAAATATCAACCTGCAGGGAGAAAGGGTAACAAGTAAAACCAAAACACAGAAGAAATATTAAAGTCTTTAATCCAAAGAGCATATTGGAATAAAACACTGATACACTGAACAATCTAAATGCTGCTAGTGAATTTTTAAAGGCTTAAAACACAAACTTGCGGCCAATACCAGAATCTCATATAAAACAAGGAAAGCACCATGAAAAGAATTTGAGCATCCCACCCAAAACATAAAAGCAATGAGTGTAATGGCTCAGAACATTACATCTCGGGTAACCTTGCTCAACCAATGAGGGTTGTATTCTCTAACAACCTTCCCCATGTATAACCCGATTGTACAGATTATGCGTATTTTTGTTCTTTTATTAAAGAAGATTGAAGAGTTGACTTGATGTAGAGAGAGATTATCCTCAATAGGCTGAAGAATGTGCCCAAAGCAAGAGAGTGCAGGCTCGATACGATGAGGACTGGGCCTAGAGTTATTTGCGCTATGGAGAGAAACACGACTCAACAACCTTAGGAGAGAACCTGGAGCAGAATCAGTTGCTTGATGGGCTAAATTGAGTGAGAAATGAGAGAAGCCCAGTGCAGCTCGACGACCTTGGTGAGAGAGAGAATCCAAAAGCAATACAACAGGGGGGGAGAAGAAAGTTATGTAATTAGGCTTACCAAAATTTGGCTTTGCTAACATGTGAAAGAAAATTTGAAGTGCATACTTATTTAAAGCACATAGCTTCACCCACGAACTGATGTCTTTTAATAACACCGACCATGATATTATGCAACCCATAGGGACCTTAGAACTCCATCCTTTTTTTTAGAATGGAAAAAAAAAGGTAAATAATCTACCCTTAATTTTTCCCTTGCAAAAGTTGGTCTAACAGTAGCCTAACCATGTTAAATGACTATAATCCAAAAGCCAGTGTTTTCTGGATTTGCTTCAAGTTGATGAAATACAGAACCATCAACTATTTCCCCAGACAAAAAAAACATATGAAGAATATAGAGGAAAGAACACATGCTACCCACCCATCAAGACCCTCAAATTACTCCTGCCCAAATGGTCAAGGATTTCAAACACAAGAAAAAATGTCTAATATGAATACTCTTAGGACGCAAAACTCACCTTTCCAGCAAATGGGATCCGGAAAGGTTCTGTGCAGAATATTCCTCGTCGTGCTAGAGCAATTAAAGATGTATTAACAGCTATTGATAACTCCATTGGCAGCTCGGGAGGGATAACTGAAGTAATTATCAATGAACAACTTAGAAACAGCTTGTATTTACTTCTTGTTGGGTCTTCTAGCCCCTGCATGTGACCACGTGCCAAGGAGAAAAAGGGAAAGAAATTAGCATTCCATGACAAAACTTCATTCCACTCCAGAAGCATGGCCGGTTATCTGAGTTACTTCCCACAGCTGATTTGAAGGAGACAGCTGAAACTAGGCAAGCCTAAGCCATCCAACCAGAGAACCAAGATAATACCTTTTTAAGAACATAGCCCGCTGCGATTATGGCAAAAATGACCAAGAAAAGAATAAAAAAACCACTTTCCCAGCTGTTAGCAGTAACCTACAAAAAGTGATACGGATATCATGGTACTTTGAAAATCCAACGATAGCATCATTTGTAGAAACACAAATAATAATGCTCATCTTGAGATACCAACAGATTAAAGAACAGTACTTACCCTCTCTGTGGAAAATAAAATAGTCCGCATAAGTTTGCCTTGACTGGTTTCAAACCCAGTTCGTAGAACAACAGCTAAGCATCCACCATCAGGGGTCTTCATTGGATAGCTCTACTCATGATGACAACCAAAGGAAGACCAAAAAAAACGGAAAAAGTTAATGAATAAATTCTAGAAGCAACTAAACATAAAGAGTTATCAATCATTGACAACCTTATCGGGTGTATGCTGCAAAACTTTGGTTCCACCGAAAAGGACATGGGCTTTATCTCGCTTAGCAGACAATGTCTCCCCAATTCCTCTACCCATGATTGAAACCTGAATGGATAAAAGGGGAACGATAACAACTAAAAAGATATACACCCAGCATATAATAAAGACATAGAGGCATGAGCACCACAAGTTGCAATAAGAGACAGCTTGATGAACTTAGACACTAATCATTTTGCCATCTCCCGCTCAAAGTATTCAATAACTGACAACTCATAAATTTGAAAAGGGCTCAGTGCATCAATAGCTGGACCTAGCATCAATTTGTAGCCGACACAGAAAGAATTGAACTCCGACAGAAGGATTTGCTACATCCTTTAGACAATGGAAGCTGAAAATGTGCAAATGTGGAGGCAAAACATGCTCAGTCAAACTCTACAAGTATATATATTCCCCTATTGACTGGGGGAAATGGCTATAGAGACAGCATTGCCCCCTCACAATCAATTTATCAAATTAGAGATATCCCACCCAAGTCCGATTGAAATGTCAGTCCCTTAACATGACACGAAAAATACCAAAATCTACCACAGGTACGTCTATGATATCTTTGAACAGTAAGTAAAGAAAAAATAATGAATGCCATCTAAAAGAGCAGTTTCCCGCAGCATCTCATCTAAGAAAACAAATAGATATACATAGTGCAGCTACATTTACTTGTATATAAACAGCAGCAAACAGAGAACAGAAAAGGAATATTACCTTCCATTGTGGAGTAGATTCGCCTGTCAGAATAGCCTCATTCACAATAGCAGTTCCAGCTAGCAAAAGCATGTCGGCAGGTACAGACTTGTCTTCTCCATTTTGACCAACAGAGCGCCCGACGGACACAACATCTCCGGGTAACAGTTCGGTCCCAGAGAGTTTCACCCACCTACCATGCACACCTCTTAACATTCAGCATGAAGAATATTCATATCCATCTATTGATGTTTAAATTGCGGTACATGTGGAAAAAACAAAAAAAAATAAAAAAATAGGGAGCAATGCTTGTCTTGACATACTTTCCACAGCGATACACCATCAAAGTCTGGCTGTCAACTCTTACACGTCTTAATTCAGACAGGGTCTTCAACCGGCTTTTAGCCATTGTTGACTCAAACATAAACAGCATAAACAGAGTGAACAAACTGTAATACCAGTATTCATCTAAGCACCATAAACCCACACAAAAGACCTGCATATAATGAGCACCTGTTAGAAAATTTTGAAAACAAAATAAACAATAGGGCAGTGACTGCAGTAGGAAACTATCAAATTGATAAATAATTTCAATCAAAACATACCTGGAAAACAAAGAAGGGCTCCATGACCTGCTCTTTCATTAGTTTCTGAAATGTTGGCTGAGGATATTCAAACCTACATGGTCAGGTAAGCAAGGCACAATCAGTTCATCGAACTTGCATTTGAAATCAACAAGCTGGAAATGTTAATCACATAAAGATATTAATATGATTATGTACTAGTCATCAATTAGAATTAAAATAATAATAGCAAGAAAGGTTTAGAAGATACCATTTCGGTATTAAAATAATAATAGCAAGAAAGGTTTAGAAGATACCATTTCGGTCCAAAAGCTATTATAACCTCTGTAGTATTAAGGAGTTCGTGAGTCTATTTCCTTATTGTAGGACTCAAATAAAATTACAGCATTGGGCATTTCTTTGCTAAAAATTATGAATACCCTCCTTCATGCTTACATTTCACCAAACAAATATAAGATTAGAACAGAAAAGCAAGAATTCCATTCCAAGTATTACTTGATGGTCAGACATCCCAAAATATGAGCAGCACCCAGTATGGACTTATGCAGTTAGCAGCACACATTAAAGCAACACCTGGAGTAGGATCATCCTCATGCCCCATAAATAGCAGTTAAAGCTCAAATCAAGGAGAGGATTTTTTGTCAGTTGATAAACTGGGGTCTCTGTTACTTTAATTTTTTTCCCTGCCAAAACTTTTTTATTTCCAGAAAGAGGAGGAGAAGGGGAGCAGAGCATTGCAGGAGAACCACAAAATGTTTTGAAGAATACTTGACACGGGATATCATAATGATCTGCCAAGGGAATGCATAGAAAAGAGGGAAAAACTCACACATTCCGGCCCCATTTCTCAGTTGCCGCAACAACTTTAGCTTCAGTTCCATGGCCAGTATTCTTAAGGTAGTATCCAAACGTCTCTTTTGAAGGATAAGGAAGTTTGCTGAAAGTTCCTTTCTCCTTTGAATAGATGTACTGTTGCTTCCTGAATTCAAAATATATCTCATCCACGCTCTCAGAAGACGAAGAACCAGCCAGCTGCATAAACAGAGGAACAGTTTGACACAATCAGGAGATAGAATAAAGAGTTTCCTTTTTGTTGGTAAACAGATAAACCAGTTTGAAGCTTCGAACCTTAGAAGCAGTACAGAGCTTGAAAACACTAGATTTTTCCATGGATCGCAAGCTCTACGGATAGCAACGGGGCAGGGTGGGGGAGGGGGTTGAAACATTTTTGGAAAAAAGATCCAATAAGGAGCAGGGTGGAATGAGGGCTTTGTAGATGAAGCTACTGGATGTAGAAATCTGTACCTCGGTTAAGCTAGCTACTGGGCGTAGAACTCTGTACCTTGGTTAAGCTAGCTACTAGGCATAGATATGGAAAATGGAGTATATAATGTATTGCTGTTGATTCTATGTAAATTGTCACAACTATTTTCATCTGTTCTTTTGAACATTTAATTTGTGAGACATGAATCATGAACTAACCTTTAGTTGGTAAATGCTGTGTCTTTTTCTTCTTGGTTGAAACTTTTTAAAAATATTTTACCCATGACCAACAAGTAAATATTTTACCCATGACTAAACTATAGGTAAATGTAATAAAGTTGATATTATATTAACAGCTCAGTAATTTATGTATAAGATCAGTACTTCCCAGCTTTCTTATGTTCACCAGGACTAAAGCAACCAACGTATACTTATTTTTGATTAAGGACTGATACAAGCTTGACCAAAATTTTCTTGTTGGTCCATATGAGGACAAGCGGCAAAAGCATGAAGAATCCTGAATACTCATCTACATATTGCAATTTACTTCAAGTGAAAGACTAAATCACTAAGATGGAGAGATTAGTACCATCCTAATGGTATAAAAATGGGTCTCTTATTAATCAAATTAAACCACCTCATTAGTGGAAGTGAGTTAATGGTTGTCATGATGCAGAGAATTGCTAGTGATTAACACCTATATCTAGACGAACAACTGTTTAATATCTTCCATCAATTGAGAATTCAAGATCTCCACACTCATACAATCATACTCTTTCAGTTATCTCTTTGAACTTACTTCAGTTAATTCTTGCAGCAAAATACCACGTTGACCTCAAAATATTTAGTACTCTTAAGCTTGTCACTTAAGTCATAGTTTTCCTTTCTGAGTATCTTTTTTTCTGTGAAACATGGTCAACAAGAGATTGTTATGATTGGAATTCAAGGAATCTTAGGTAGGAACATCTACAGGGCCCACCTGTAAGCACTCCAATTAGATTGATACAGCAAAACATTTACCAAATACATAGCAAGATTAGCAATAATGGCAAGGCCCTGAGCTCAAGAATTTCCATTATTGATCTAATTGGCCGCCTACCTCAGAAGGGGAGGGTAAAGGAGAGAGAAAAAGGCTAGTTTACTCAATGAAGCATTTACAATTTACTTCAGTTTGTTCTGGTATAGTTGGAATTGGAGTGCAGGCAACATATCCTCTTGCTTCTCATCCAATTCTGCAAGGATGGTAGGATTGGGAAAGCTGGCATACTCTTTCTCCTCTTTTACGTCCTTATTAAAGGCAGTGTTGTCGAAGGCACACTAAAGCCCAGAAGCGAGGCTCAAAACGTGTTGAGCGCTTTGCGTCGCTTAATGTGCGTTCCAATCTCGTCATCAAGGTTCTAAGGCATACTTTTCCTTGCCAATGAGCCTCTTCTGAACAAGTGACACCAAACAATTGATATTTCACTTCATCGTGTTTTTTTTACCAATTTCTTTGTTCATATATTTGTCATTCATGCTTATAATTATTAGTCTTAGACTAAACATATATATTTATGTTTTTTCTCTCTTTGCGCCTTTTTTTTAAGCCCACACTTTATTTGAGCTATGCAATTAAAGCCCCAATGGACCTTAGAGTTTTTTTGTGCTTTTTGCTTTTGATAACACTGAATAAGGGAAGCAAGTAACGCTTGAATCTTTATGCTCTCCTCTTTTTATCTGAACCAAAATATACGTAGATTTATAACCCAACACTTCAACGCACCCAAAAAAAAAAAAGCAAGCCCACTAAGAAATGCCTGTCACTCAATGTTAAGACTCAAGAGTACAGCATACAGATCTACGCTCTCTATGTCAAAAAAAACATGACAGTCAACCTCAAAAAGTTCGTAAAAGTTATTATGTTGTTAAATGTGAACTTTTTCTACCATTATCAACCTCTGGAACAAGTACTAATAGTTGATATGACTATCACGATAATGGAAGCTGTCAACCTACTGCTATAGCTCATTTACACTCTATGAATAGGTAAAAGAACAATGCAGCCTGTTAAACTTGTTATCATAAAGGAACAATACCGCCTCTTGAACTTCTTAAAGAAACGTAATAGACAAGATAATGAGGTCAAGAGATTGGACCCTAGACAAGTACGGTGTCCTACTCCAACAGATATTACCCTTGGGACACCTTCAATTTCCTGTCCTCTTTTTTATTTTTTCGGAACGCCTTCAATTTTCCATCCTCTTAATCAAAAGAACATAATCTGGTAGATGGTTTAAATTTTCGACCATTTCTTATTTTTTTTCTCATTACTTGGCGAGTCACTTTCCAATTAGTTAACATACAGCTACTATGATAAGAACAAAAAACTAAAGTATACATCTAGCAGAAATCTCCTTAAAAAAAAGCATCTGCACCTTTCGAAAGTGAAGAGGCACAACTTCTTTACTTCCAGAGAACTTAGCTGGGGTGACTTTACAACAATCTGCTCGATGTATGTCATCCACCTGTCCAGGCAAAGGATTAAATTAGGTTAGAATTGTCACCCAACTATCTGCAATATGAACCTATGTCTTGGAAATCACAATATGCAGTAAGCAAATAGTACACTACTTTAACCACAAGCCTTGTAGCTCGGCCAGTATAACCCAAGGTTACATATTCACCATCCTCCTCCTCTTAGCCTCTTGAGAAGCACAATTATTTACAAACTAGCTTGTCAAGATTCTAATTATGAAATAGGAGTTCTAAATTGGTATCGAAGCAACTAGCAAATGCTCTATCTATGATTGGGAAAAAAAATCTGTTCATAGAGAAGGGAGGAGACTGGGATTACAAATCTTCTTTGCATGACTGCATTGGGACCATCTCAAATCTCATTTCGAATTCTTAACAGTAGGATGACATAAATAGGTATAATCATAACAATTTCATATCCTGAATTCCATAATTGTGTAATACTTTATTTAATCCCCAAGCAATTGATCCCCCTCCCAGGAGGATAAACTGATGAAATTTGGCAATCAAGTAAAAATAAGTTGAGCAAACACATGAGTTACTACAAACTCTTCTTTGGCATAGTTCTCACCATGGCTGAGGAATCTGAATGAAGATATAAGAACAAAAGGTACTATCGAATTAAGCATGCCTGTTTCTTCGGCTTCAATTCTTTTATACTTCATACAAAAGAAGCTGCAGGAGAAAGGCAGTCTATCCACTTCAAGTGATACATAGAGATGGTACAATCAATTGGAAACTGAAGTATGGGTGGGTCCAACGTTGAGGTCAAAGGCATATGCCAAGAGAAAGGGATAGTAGCTTATACTATTACATATGCAGATTTAAATAGATCCATGTTCGTCTCATGCAGGCTAATTTGCTATGTCATTTTGTATTTAGGTCAAGTTTCATCCTTAATATATCTACTTGCTAAACAATTTACTAGAGTTTTAACTGTTCTAGCTAAAGTTGATTCCTACCAACTTTCAAGTTCAGCCCGACAAGTTGTAGCACTTATTCACTAAGCCCAAAATAATAGCAAAATGTAGTAGCAAATCTGGCAATCAAACAAAACACCATAGAAAAAGAACTTGAGATAGCCAAAATTGTTCCTAATTTCCCACTTCTAACAACATGATCTAAATTAGTCTTTTCCTCATAATCCAGGCATTTCTTTTGTTTTTGCTTAAAGAAGTCTTCAACAATATCATTTCACTTTAAGGGTGTGTTCGGTATGTAGGAAAATCTTTTCCAATTTTTCCATATTCGGTTGGTCAAACATTTTGGAAAATATTTTCTCTAGGGAAACAAGCTACTTAAAAATGACTAAAAGTGACTTCCCTAATGAAAGTAGGGAAAACAAGTTACACTGGTGACATTCCACATTGATCGTATCCTCTCGCACTCTCCAACAAGTCTTCACGCCCACACTCCATAACCCTCATCCCCACCACCCCTGCCTCCCAACATCCCACGGTATTTGTCTAAATTATATATAAATATTTTTAAGGATAGGAGTAATATTTTTTCAAGAAATTAACTTATTTTCCTAGTAAATATTTTCAAGAAAACATTTTCATTCATATTGAATACACCCTAAATCTGTAGCACTAGCATTCCCCAAGCTTTCTTAGCAAAACCCACTACAAAGATTATCTAATAAACAGAAATTTCACATTGAAACAAAAAAAAACAAATACTAAGTAAAAATAATAATGATAATAACAATCCAACAATCTTATTTACTTATTTTGCAAACCTTGGAATACTGAACAAAACGCTTGAAATCAACGGACCAAACAGTGAACAGGAAGATCAGAGAATGAAAGGCAACGAGGGCACCAAGAACTATGAAGGCATCCGCAATGTCTAAGCTAGGTACTACAGTTAGAAGCCAAACACCGTAGAGAATAACAAAAGGCCAAACGTCCAAACGCCATGACCAGTGTCTCTTCTTCAGCAAATCCACACTCTCCACCACTTTCCCACCCACTTGAAATCGCGTCATCTCTCAATTCACTCTGGATTCAGCTCTCCTCCGATGCGCCGTCGCCGTCGCCGTCTCACCGATTGGTACGATCTTAACGAGTACTTGAAAATTCCGATCTAGTTCAATCAGATTGGGGAGAAAGAGAGGAGACTGGGTTTCATCGATGCGTTATAGACTTATATATAAAAGGAGAACGGAAGACGAGGAATTGGAATCTTGAAAAGGAAGTACAGATTTTATTAGATTTTTCAGTTTCAAAGCTATAAGTGTTCATATATATTGTTATAATTTTAATTAATTTTAAAATTTTAAATATTAAAATAATTATTATTTGAATAAAACAATAATAATTATTCTGTTTGGCTGCACAAGTGATATTACAAGGTTATATTAAATTTTAAAATAAATTTAATTTTCTAAATTTAAAATTTATATTAGACAAATAAGAATCTTTATAAATGATATTAAATTAAATATATTAATTAATAAACATATGTTCTTAACTAATATTATAAAATATATATATATATTTTTAAAATTAGTATATTTTAAATAATTTAATCAAATAAACTAAAAGTATAAGATTTTTATAAATATCATGAAATGAATGTTTGACAAAAATGTTAATATTATAAATATAATGACATAAAATTATTAAAACATTTGACAAAAAAAATAATCTATCAAGTTTAACTAAAAAATAAATATTTTGCAATGTGAAAGTACTAAAACAAATGAAATTGAAAATATGACATAAATCTTAAATTCAAAACAAAAATTTAACATAGTGCTCTTATATCAAATTTTAACACAACGTACATAAATATGATTTTAAAAATTAAAATACTAACAAAATTATTTTTAAAAAGAAATAGAATATTAAATAAATAATATGAAAAATTGCGTGGAATGAAAAATTAAAGATTGAGAATGAAATGAAATATAATTAGAAAAATAAAAAATATATATTTAGAAAATATTTAAAAAAAATAAATGAAAATGAAAAATATAAATATAAATAAAAGAAGAATTTTAAAAAGTTTCATGTAATTATATGAAAAATATCCAAAGTTTTCATTTTTGATCGAATTCCGTCTAGTAAGCCTCGAGATCGGCTCGAACCCGCAACTTCCACGATAGGGCGGTGCTCTGACCGATTGAACATTTTAGTGCTACGATCTCTTTTTGCATAGAGCTGCCATGTAATTACACCAATTCATAACCCTCCCATGGGAATTGAAGAGTGTAATAACTCTCATTCAATTACATTCAATTCCTCTCTTATCAAGTAATTATTTGATCTATCAACACATGCCCAAGAGTGTAATTACACCCAATTATACTAAATCTCAATTATATTATGGCTTTCCAAACATGCTCTAAATGACAATTTCATCTATTATACAATCATTTTATGAAGAACAAAAAAGTTCATTAATATTTCTAAATGTCTTCATAATTAGTGTATGTGTCTCTTGTATCATTTTAAATATTTTTTTAAAAATAGCACTAATAACATTAAAAAGATGTGTTTGTATAACAATTTAAGAATTCGGAAAAAATGATAAATTTCAAATTGATGAATGATCATTTGTAAGAGTTTGATTCTGTTGGTGTAATATACCACAAATATAATAAATTACAGTTGAAAAATAAAATAACAAAAATGAATAAAAATATATTCAGGTTGAGACACGGATATCTCGCTTAATTTAAGGAGATTCAAGCTCACTGCGGCATAATCTACACCAATCCAGCAGTAATACTCTTGACTTGTCCTCTTCAGGATACAACAGCCCAACAACGTCGTGTGACTCAAACAACTCCGGATTAATTGAAGAGTTTAAAGCTCCACCACAAGAACACCTTCCTTCAACATATAATTATTCTCTTTTGTATAGTGAATATAGTTGAAGAGTTGGAATAATTTCTTTGTCCCAACTCCTCTTTCACTACATTAACCTCAATATAAATACAATATAAACTTCTCATCTTTTCTTACGCTCTTTTTTCTTTTTTATTTCTTGTACACAAATCCATCACTATTTAAAGTGGAGAATTTTTTCTTACAATGAATAGGAAGATTATGGGTAGTAAATTGGATAAATGAATGGCCCAAATGTTACATAAATTACAAGAATAAGGAGGTAGAATGTGAAACGAAGAGATGGTGATTACATATGAAATAGCTAATATCACCATTTTAATACAAAATGATTTCCGAGACTAGAAATGCGGAATAAAATAATCTCGCATTATTCCGCCAACCACAAACAACCCCTTAGAATATACTTCACAACTCCTTAATGAACTTCTAGATGACCACTTCATATGAACATGAAGTTGACATAGAAATCCACTGATCTTTCATTTCACCAGATTATATGTTCTTCTTCTATGTTCCCTAGCCATAGAAAATCTCTCCCCTCCTTGTCCATTCTCGACCCCTTTAGGACTGGAGAACAAAGAAAAAGTATGTGGGAGCTTTGCCCTTCAGAATAGGTATGGTGTTCTTTTTAGTTTGAAAGTTTTCTTTCAAAAATTTCTAACAGTTCTGCTCATATCATTTCTAACCTATAAAGGCTATAGCTAGTTAGTAGTTATCACCTAACATCGTAGACAAAATTTGCAGGGAGACAACAATGGATCATCGAGTATATGTTCATTTGAGAAGAACCAACTCGTGAGTTGCAACAAATTTACAGCGAGGTGTAGACCCAAAGGCACAACTTTATTACAATGTTGACAAAGATTCTTACCTGTTACACAAAACGAAACTCATGGAAAAAATTGATATTGTAGATATTCTCAAATATGCACATGACATTCCCGCCGTTGCAAATGATAAGTCTCTTAAGATTCCAAAGGAAAGCCCATTAGCTGACAAACACCCCTCTTAAAGAATTCCCGGAATAGTTTTTCACAACAGTGACTAGAACCTTCATTCTTCCTGAACTTGATAAAGGTTGTTCTGATGCATTTGAATCATCTGTCCCCTTAAACTCCATTCTGTCACCTGTGAGATATATGTCTTCAATAATAAATCCCCACATTCCTCGACAAGAGCTTTCTCTCCACCACTCACCCTAGCTAGTTCAGAAATTAAACTTTCTGTTTCTTCTGCCTTTTGCATAAAGTTCTGAATTTGCAAACCGATCATTTCCATCACCTTTGTAGATGAACTAAGAGCATCTCCTAACTCTCTTATATCAACATGAACTTCCGCGCCAACAGGAAGTCTCAGAGAGCAATTGCGCAAGGCATCAGTTGTCCCTGACAGAGAAGTTGAGTAATCCTCATACAGTTTAGCCCATTCCTCAAGACATGATGATTGTGATTCAAGAATAGTGGATAAAGTTTTGATCCTTCGCAAAAACCCAAGTTCAGTGCGTTTCTGGTTAACAGATTTGCGTAAATCTGACAACTGGTGTGCAAAGGAATAAAGTTTGCTCTGGCTTTCCTCTCTTTGGGAGTGCATGGAGGCCTCTGCTTTGGCATTTGCAAATCGCCATTGAAGGTAATGGCTGTAGAGCAACTTCAATGAATGCACATCTCCCTGATCACTGAAACCCTTCTTTCCTTTCCTTGCATCTGGTCCCAATTTATTGGACGTTGGATGTGGAGGCAAGCAAATGCTCCCCATTTTGAAAGATGATCTAGAAGGGATGGAAGCAGACATGTCATTTTGTTTAAGAGATAGCCAAGAGGAGGAATTTTCGTTGCTGGCTGTTGGCAAATGCAGTGAACGAGCGCAAGTAGAGGATGCAGATTTATAAGAACTGCAATCATCAATTGAACTACTGTTGTTGTCTCTATTTCTTTCCGTAAGACATCTATCAATCTCAGACATAGAAGACCTCATTGCTGATAACGTCCGCGTCTTATTGTTTTGGATGCAAAGTGGAGAACTCGGGCATGAACTTCCCTTATTAGTAGCAGTACCAGTGGCACAAGAATCCACATAAGGACTAGTGGAAACTTTTGAAAGCTTTCTGGAGATTAATGCTCCATCATCCTGAGACACCGCACAAGGATTTATAGGTGTAGCAGTAACCTCCCGAAATAGTTTATCAGCGGCACTTACTGCTGCTCCAGGATTATTGGTTGGACAGTGACGGTGTAAAGACTGAGGAGTGAACTTATATCTAGATGGGACAACTCTCGAAGCACCAGTCATGGTAGGTGTGTCAAGTCTTGACGAGATCTTGCTACTTTTTGACTGCAAAGCATCTGCAAGTTGTTGCTGATGTGCCCTGGTGCCTCCATTTTCCTTGGGAACTTTAATTTGCTGCTGCTTTCTCTGAGTGCAGACCGGAGAATTCGGGCATGAAGTGCTCTCAGAAGCAGCAGCAGCACAGCCATCTACAGCATTGCTTGCTGAAACTCTTGAGAGCTTTTTATGGACAATTGCTCCATCACCACTGGAGACTGCGCAAGGATTTATTGGAGTACCAGTAACCTCCTGCAACAGTTTAGTAGCAGCACTGACCGATGTATATCCAGGATTACTCGTTGAACTAGAACGGAGTAAAGATTGAGGAGTTTGCCTATATCTAGATGGGATAATCCTAGCAGCACCTGTCACTATAGGGGAGTCGGTCCTCGAGGACATCTTAACACCCCTTGACTGCATTACATCTGGGATTTGTTGTTGCTGTAGTCTAGCACCTCCATTTTCCTTGGAAACATCTACAGGGTGCTGCCTTCTTTGAACAGTAGACATTACTGCTCTTTAACTGAGGCAACTTGATCCTAGTGAAAAAATTGTAATCAATATATACTATAACATGAACAGATATATCTACAGATCATGCATATGGATACTGCTTGCTCACAAAAATTAAGTAGAGTGAAAATACCAAATACATCTTATATAGATATTAAGGTGTTAATAACCAAAATATACTAAGCAACAACAACCAAAAGAAGCAGTTGATATGCCGGAGGATCACGCATACTAATGACGTTGCAACAGAAAAGTTATACATGAATTAAGAAATGCCCCAAAATTAGCTTTTTAAAAAAAATAAAATGGGAGAGGAGATTACGAGGTCCGTGTGGTCAACCAACTAAGCTACTTACTAGACATGGAGCATATTTAGCTGTTATTTTAAGATACACTATAAATTTTGAACACCCTAACAACCACTGGCTCAACCCTAATATATATATATATATATATATATATATATATATATATTAAAAAAATTACCTTATATATACAAGGTAATTTTTTGACGAGGGAATTCAGGTCCCGACCCTCTAGATCCACCCCTGATCTCTTTATTCATATACTATATATTTTGAAATATTAAGAAAAAACCAGTAGCAACAGAAATGCAGATCGGCATGTAAAGTGCAGTAAAAACCCTATGAACAAGTAAGAAGCCAATTCAATACTTGTATTCTATTCATTAATAAATCACATTCGATAAAAAAGGGATTTGCATTATGTTGAAATAAATTGTGGAAACAAAAGAGGGAACTTACAATTCTGAATGCAGCGTATATATAAAGTGGTTTCAACGATGAAGAAACTCCGGAATTGGAGTAACTGAGTGTCCTTCTCCGACGAGGTCAATGAGGGATTTTGACAAAATAAAAAAAAACAAAAACGACAGAGAGTGATGTGAGAAGTGAAACAGAGAAACATAAAACTGCTCCAATAAAAATAGCCGTTGAAGAGAGTTTAAAACAAGTAGCCGTTGGCGATATTGCTCTCTATAAGGCCCAAAATATTGAGCCCATGGGTCCGGTGGGCCAGACTATACGAAAATGAACTTTGACTGAGATGGGCCATAGAATATCAAAAGTGTTGGTCCTGACTAGGGCTGTACAGGACAAACCGATAAACCGCACCAAACTGACAAATCGAATCAAACCGGAAAAAAAAACCGACTAGTAGTTTGGTTTGACTTGGTTTGGTGTTTGGAAAAAAAAACTGACCATTATAGGGTTTGTTTGGTTTTAACTAAAAAAAGTCAAACCGAACCCAAACCGACCCGATTATAGATATACTACTTTTAAATTATGTTATACATAAAAATATTTATTAAAATGTAATTTATAAATATTTTTAAAAAAAAATCATAATTTTTGTTTTCTTTCTTACATTTATATTTGGACTTGAGAAGCTCATCTAAATAATATACAAAAAAAAGTCCATTTTATAAAGTTATATTATAAAAGAAAAATTACTTGATTGAGTGCTTTTTAAAAAATAATTACTGATTTTAGTGATATTTTTTATTTATTACCATTTATAGCAATATATAGCAATACTATGATAAATCTACACTTGTATTAAAAGTGAATTATGCATACAATATAAATGTATTATAAGTATCTTAAAATATATATTATGTTTGTGTAGTAAGAAACTAACATAATGTATTATAAGTCTATTAAAATATATGATAAATGTATTATCCATCTATAAAACTTGTATTATATATGTTTTATAAATAGTTCTCTGCAATATGTATTAAAATTGTATTATAAATATTCAGTGAATTTTTTTTTTATTGCTATAGATGGTAATTATTTTCTTAATATTGTATATTTATGTAAGTTTCCCTATTATAAAGTTAAAACTTCAAACAGTGTTCTGCGTCCATCTTATGTGTTGATATTTGTACTAGAACTCTTTTTAAGAAGCACTGCTCTGTGCTTTTTATTAAATACTATGAAAAACCCGAAAAAACCCGAAAAATTCGAGAAAAATTGATATCGAAAAACCCGACTTTTATTGGTTTGGTTTGGTTTATAGATTTAATAACCCGACACAAATGGTTTGGTTTGGTTTTAAAAAATCCGAACCAACCCAGTCCATGTACACTCCTAGTCCTGACTAAACCATAATAAATGGATAAACTTTTTAATAAATAATTATTGATTTTAAAGATATTTTTTATTTATCATCATCTATAGCAATATTATGATATATATTTCATGTATTAAAAGTGAATTATGCATGCAATATAAATGTGTTATAAGTGTTTTAAAATATATTATACTTGTTTGGTAAGAAATTGACAAAATTTATTATAAGTGTATTAAAGTGTGTGATAAATATATTATTCATGAATAAAACTTGTATTATATGAGTTTTATAAATTATTCTCGCTAATATGTATTAAAATTGTATTATAAGTGTCAAGTGAAAAAAAATATTATTGCTATAAATGGTAAATATTTTCTTAATATAGTATATTTATATAAGTTTCCCCATAATAAATGGAAAAAAGAACGTACTCCAAAAAGGAAAATAACTATTTACAAGTAGCTATCTTTTTACTTTAATGCCCCTCTGTTTTTAACTGTTAATTCATATTTATTGTTTGATATTATCAGAGTATATAAGAGAACACTATTGAGTTACTCCTTGATGCTATTAGAGTATATTTATAACAGGCAGTGTATTAGTGAAAAAAACTACTAAATTACTGCTTGATACCATCAAAGTACATCAGAGTATATTTGGGTTGGGTCCAATTTGGGTAAGTATTTTGTCTAATGGGTCCAATTTATGTAGTTTTCCCTAATAAATAGGAAACTTACAGAAATCTCACTAGTTTAGGAGTTAATTACTTATATACACTTTATCTGTAATATTATGAATCTTATCAGATTTTGGTGTGTCCAGATATATGTATCTCGGGATAAATGAGATCATCGAATGTAAATTGTTTTAGATATAGTGTATCTAAATGGACTCGCATGTATCTGAAATACATAAACAAATCTCGCTCATCTCCCTCCCATCTAGCTCGCTACTCTCCTATGTATCTGGTACCCTTGATATATGCGAATTAAATCAGATACATACAGATACATGTATATAGTGTGTATCTAGTGTGATTCGCATGTATTTGTGATACATGAATATCTCGTTCGCTTCTCTTCCTATTTTTAGTGTATCTGGTAGAAAAAATACATGTATCTAAATGTATCTTTCTCAATATATGATAGAAAACTCTTAATTAGTGGTAAGATACATAATTATTTAAAAGTATAGATAGAATTAGTACATATGGTATAGATGTATGTCTAAGGTAGTCTATTCATGATAAAATGAAGAGAATCTTTCTTATAAAAATAGAACAAAAAGTCAACAGCTCCGAGTCAATAAAGATGGAGAAGATTGACTTAAAACAAATTTTATTTTAAGTTACATTGTAAATTTCAGACCTAATCATTAAGTAAGAAGTGATCGGAGTGACGGAATTTATGAATACAAAAGATAATATTGAATTTTTTTTTAATGATTCACAAGATGACTAAACAAACCATAAATCAATTCAAGTATTCTAACATTTGAGAAGTGACGAGTTAAAATCTATATCTTTAGAAAAATTGAGTCAAAAGTTCCATTTGAATTACTTCTCAATGCAATTTCTTTTAAGTTCACCAAATTTTTATGTGTAAATTCTTTTTTCTTTTTCTAACCAATGAGTATTTGCGATCTGTAGCTTTATAGGATCGTCTAATTTACAAACAAGTTATACAGATATTATGTTGCACAATAAGCACTAGATTGTTGTGTGTACAATAACAACAACAACAAACTCATTATAATTCCACCATGTGGGGTCTGAGGAGGGTAGAGTGTACGCAGACCTAACCCCCACCTTGAAAGGTAGGGCGACTGTTTCCGAAAGACCCTTGGCTTAAGAGAGGAAAACAAGATAAAAGGTCAGATAGGGACAAACATATCGAAAACAAGATAAAAACAAGGAATAGCAAAAGTGAGAAAGTTATGGTAGAATAGTACGTAAGAAAGAGGCATTAACTACTATAAATAAATAAGATAATCAAAGTACAACGGCCCCACACCTATAAACAAGCAATACAATGCAGATTGTTGTGTTTGTCATTATATATTTGGTGCATCATATAAAAGCACGTATTTGCTTTTAAATTGGATAATGATAAATGTTTTCAGTAACAATCTTGGCTTATTTAATCATTTAACCAATCTAGTTTTGTTTTTATTACCAATTTTGATTAAAACAATTAGTATAATGCAATCTATGGTATCAATTTTTAATTGTATTAAAAAAACATCATCTAGAGAAAATTAAATTGAAGCATACTTTATGAACTTAATAAATTAAGAACATGAATTATGCTTATATTATACATCCACCAACTATTTTTAATTTAAGTGATTTAGTGGACGATTATTTAGGCTAATTGTTCTTTAGTTATATATAACAATTAGATCTTCCATGTCACTTTGAAACATGAGACTTTTATCTTATAGCCCAAACAACAATAAAAGATATAAAAAATAGTTGCCACTTCTCAAAGAAGCTTAATGACATGAACTTTCACCTTCTTGGTGAAGATACAATTACCCACCTTATAATCCTCTCTTACATTTCCCCTTCCCCTATGGCACTGCCCAGGACACTGAAAATCCAGCCCAAAGCCAGCTTACACTTATATAACAGAACAAGATCAAATCAAACAGATCCTACAATTTACATTAAGGTAGGTAAACAAGGTAGAAACTTAAGTGTCTTACATATCATAAGTGCACTAAGCCGCAGCACAGAAGGCCACTAAAAACTGAAATTCAACCTCGACCAGCTTATTTTATGTATTTCAGCCTCTTTCGTCTTCGACAAAACATTATAGAACGAAGATAAGAAGGAAAAAAATAATGACAAGAAGAGATATATTCCTCACACTGGGACCGTGGAGTAGTATTAATACAGGCAGCTTACAAAGGAATACAAATAATAGATTTACACACTTATACCTACCTTAAATTAAAGAAAAAATGATAGTAAACTATCAATGAAACAGCAACTACAGCTAGTCTAAGATGGATTACATTCTTTGCTGGGTCCTCCTTACAGACATGTACAACTAATTCTCCCGCATACAATTACATGGTAAGTTGGGTCAACTACATAGAAATAGTTAGAATAAGTGCTAACCAAAAATAGAGCAAACTGAGTGGCTGGCTGGTTGCTAGAGATAACTACAGCTGTGAATATGTGTTCTCTCTGCTCCAGAAGCAATTTACAAGGAGTTCCTACATAATATGCGGCAAAAGACTCATTATTTTCATACATCAATAACACCACCTTATATGATGATGATCAACACAGCCAACAATTCAGTAGTCTGGAGCAAAAATACAGCAAAATGATCATCAACTAATAAAGAGATATAGGGAAAAGAAGTTGAGCAATCTTCCAATATCTCCAATTTGGTCTTTTGAATGGTTTTCTTCTCTGACTTACCATAGACCTGATTCTATCAAAGGATAGGTAAATCATGTTGCTGAGGTGACAGATGTTCCTGTCATCCTTTTGCTTTGCCCCCAAAAAAGGAAAGGATAAAAGGACGAACATATATTTGCCCGAAGAAGCCAAACTTCAGTCTTTTGCACTTTCTTTCTCTTTGTCGAACAAAGAGTTCTGCAGAAAATTAAGATGATAACTCCACCAGGTAAATAAAAAGTTCCGCAAGAAGTTAGAGTCATTACTAGAATAACAGATGCACCACACAAAATTGAATATGTGGAGTGAAGAAATAAAAGCAAAGATTATAAATTGAGATTTGGTGATAAAGATTAGAAGATATCTATCTATCTATCTATCTATATTATATTAAAAGCACGAAGGTCCTTAGTGAAATATTGTTCGCCTTTTTTATCCTTTATAAATTAGTTTCACACTAGATAAAATAGTCATTTAATTATTCTCATAATATTTAATGATTGTAAGTTCATTATTTTTCTAATATTTAGGACTTAGAAATCAACTAAAATTTTGGTTATAAAATCTTTCCTTATTTGAACCATGCAAGAAGTCTCAATACTTGCATTATAAAATTGATTAAGATTCTACTTTATATAAAAAATTCCTTATTTGAAATTATATAACAAATTATAACTACAGCTAATTGTAATATTAGGATGCTGAAGTCAACTAAGATGTTAACTTAAAAGAAACTGTATCTCTTATGTTTTTTTTTCCGAGCCGCACAAGCATTTTTTGATAGGAACTATGACATATTTGCCTTTGACTTGGACATTAGTTATCTTCAAAGGTTTAATTGTTGCTTTAAGAGTCAATTTTTTTTTTGTCTTTTACTTTGTGATGCATCTGTTATTCATGGTAGATTGCTTTGAGAGTCAATTAATTGTTGCTTCACTTTCCCATTGCATATTAGTGTGTAGTGTGGAATATGTTCAGATAATGGATTAGAGATATGCTAAGTGGATGTTAAAATATGGAGAAGAGAAAGGGAACAGTTCCTCTGACACTTATTTAAACCATAGAGAAAGAAACGAAAAGACTTCTGTATTAGTATGAACTCTTTCATTTTTGGATAAGGTAGTGTGAACTCTTTTATTTTCTTGACACTTTTGGAGCACGTATAGTATTCCTGTATTGATGATTGAATGCCCTTTGCAAAGGATCATGTTTTTGTACAAATTGCTCTGCTCTTCTTGTTTACAGCTTTTATGCGAGGTTCTTCCCATCAAATAATTAAATTTATTAACTTCGTAAAGATCTCAACCTTATTTCTCAAAAGAATGCTGCTGATTCATCAGAGTGACTCAGATCCAATGTGCATTACTTATTCTTGTTTGACTCGCATGGATCCTATGTACTTTTTCCAACTCTGCTACAGAGACTACATCTTTAGAAAAACATCAGAACGGAGCAAGCTTATTTAAACCAGAGGTATAGAATCATTAAAGGTTGATGTATGCAAGATATATATCAACACAAAATATATAACACTATTGAAGTGACACTTGCAATTTATTTCAATTGATTGCTCTTTCATATCTCAAATAAATCATTTGACGCTTCTACTTCTTATGAAAAGAATAACAAGAGAAGCAGTATTCACCTACTCAAAGTTGTTCACGAATGTAAGCAATCGATCTCAACATTGATCCTAGAGTATCCCTTGAAACTTGAAATTTCACTTCAGTCTCTCCGGAAGGTGTCTTAGTATCTTGAAGCTGTGACGGAAAAGCACAAAAACTATCAGTTCGCAGCTTAAAGGACAGTACATAATTGCATTCAACTGACATTTATCCTCTCAATCTACAAGGTGAAATGAGATTCAAGGCTGGTGGACAATCAAGATGATCAACTTTTCTAATTAATATTTCACAAGGATCTATTCTCTCTTTATATTTTCAGCTGTCATGAATGTTACTTTGGAGAGTCATATCAGGAGCTAAATAGCAGAGCCCAGCAGAGTGTTTCATCAACATACATGGCCAAGCTATCGGTGCTTTCCACCTGAATATTAAGAGATGATTATACGCCACAAAAACTCTACCCAGAAAATGAAAGGGAAGAAGAGGGAAGGGACAGAGGCCATTTCTTTCATGTGATAATTTTGGTATATTCAATTGTATGTTGAATAGGCAGGTGCCAGGTGATAGAATCGTCAAAACATCAAAAGAACGAAACACTCTTTCCCTTGATAGAAAAATGGTATCATCCATCGACAAGAGAAGAAAATCCAGAACAGCAAAGCTTCTGGAAGCAATTACAGTAAATTTAAGAGTTACACAAGTTGGCTCAAGGAATTAAATTTACAGGAATAAAAAAGCATATAAAGCTTAATAAAGCTCATTTGATATACTAATGTTAATATTAAGAGTGTCTTTGGAATGCCTCCCAGTGTAACTAATGAGAATGTGCATATTGAATGAACTTGCTTTGCTCCAACTCTGACAAACTTGAAGCTATATAACTAAGATTATGTGAAGCAGAAAGTAATCATTCAACTTCTCATTTAATGAGATCTGAAATAGGAAATAAATCTTGAAGTTCATGATGCAAACCTTTAAATTGATAACAGCTACTCTATTTGCCGGCAGGGAAAGCTGTTGACTTATGTAAGCCATGGATTTCAGCATTGGCTCCAGAGTGACTCTTGTAAGTCTAAATTGAACTTCTGTTTCCCCTGCTGGGTTCTTTCCATAATCTTGCAACTGAAAATCGTGTCAAATAAGTCCAAAAAAAATTCACAAAGGAAATTATTATCTCATCAAATTTATTTGTCAAGGAAGGAAGAAAAATCAATTCAACTGTTTATCTGTATACAGCCAGAGAATGACTCAGAGGAGAATCTTTTTCAAAACAGGTATACACACCTTCAAATTGATGACAGCCACTTTACTTGCTGGACTCTTGTTTTCAATCACCCATGTCATAGACTTAAAGCAAGTATAAACAACCTACACGAAACAAAATACGTGAAGGAGAGAAAACATTCATCTCCTTGGTGAATTCATGTATTTTCTTGTACTATAAAGAGGCAAGTTTTTGTTTCATACCACATTATCAGCAAGGCCACCATCATGATTTATAGCCACAGGTGTCATAGTGGGCTGATTTAAGTCACCAGCATTTAAACCACCATCATTAAGGTTAAAATGATGAGGCATTGTATCTTGCCAAGGCCATAAAGATGGTGCAGTATCAGAAGTAGCTGGAGTTCTTTTTATGCTCTCATCCTGAATACTTCCACTTCCCTGTGAGCTAAGAGGTCTGGCAACATTTTTCGCAACAATAGAAATCTTCCTCAGCCCGTCTCTCAGAGCACTAACCGCTGCATCATAGGTCTCCGCAGAAACTGCCCCTTCTTTTGCATATCTTAAAGCTTCCAGACATAGGTGGTTGAAACGTGAAGTGAGCGAATTAATTCCTTGTTTAACAATGTCTTCTTCATTCGATCCTTGTCCAACTTTTGCATTCCTTGTCCACCTCTTAAGTATATAGAGGGATGGAACTGTGAGAACATTAGTCACTGTGAAAACGGTTAAAATGTGCCTACATAAGATGCCCGAATACTCAAACATCTGACAGCTGCAACTTGCTTTCATCTGGGCAAGATTCAACATAACAATGTAAGCCTTGTCATCCTGTTCATATTTTGCAACCCTAAATTTGCTTAGAGTCTCATCACCATCAATCTTATTGGCAGTATGGGCAAAAGTTTCAACTAGTTCCTCTTGAAACTTTGCAAAAACTTTTTTGGTGAAGAGATTAGCTGCTTGCTGTTCCATTGGAGATGGGGTCCTTAGCACTGGTGTGGTGCAATTTGTATCAAAATCAGATGCAATTTCCCTTTCAAGTGAGCTTTCTAAAGCTCTTTCATACTGCTTAAAGAACATTGGTAGAGTTGTCTGCTGATTCACATATCCATCAAAAAAGGAGGTTACACCCTGGTTTGAGGGAAGTGCAGCAAAGAAAGTATCTCGAAAATATACTGGAGCCCACTGGTCGCGAGCATTATATACAGCTTGAAGCCACTCATTTTTTCCCAGATCATATTTATCAAGTACAGAGGCCCAAGATGATTCAAAATCCTCAATTGTCTCAGAATAGTCAATGCAGCTATATAGCTCCCCATAAAAGGAAGGATGAGCCATATATACATGAGCCAATCTTTCCTGCCCTTCTCGTAAGATATGCCACTTACAGATGCAATGACGAGTACTCGGTAATACTAGGTTGACTGCTGCCTTAATAGCTCGATCCTGGTCGGTTGTAATAGAAACTGGAGGGCGGTTATTCATTGAAGATAGCCAGGTCCGGAAAAGCCAAGTAAAGGAAGACTCGGACTCATCTAAGAGTAATCCACAGCCAAACAAAACCATTTGCCCATGATGATTTACTCCAGTGAATGAAGCAAAAGGAACCTGGAATTGATTTGGTCTATACATTGTATCAAAAGTAACAGCATCGCCAAAGTGACTATAAGCTATCCTTGATCTTGCATCAGCCCAAAAAGCATTTGTCATGCGGTTTTCATCATCAAGTTGAATAGCATAGTAGAAACCAGGATTTTCCGCTTGCATTTTTTTGAAATAGTCAAGAAGATTATGGGCATCTCTTCCAAGAGTTCTCTTTCGGCTGCAAGGCTGAACAAACATTATTGGTATGACAGGGCTAAAGTTCTTGGTCATACGATTTGACTCCACAGGAAAAGCATCCTTAACACCTTCATTAGAACTGACAAATACATGATTCCCGTCCATCGGAACCACAACTGGTGGAACCGTAATATCAGTTGGAGCTCCTGGTATCTCTCCAACAGTCTTGGAAGCACCAGCAAAGTATTTACGAGGTCGGAGGCGATGCACCTTGCCGGGATTCATTGAATGATTGTGATCCTCAACGAATTTAGTAACAACCCAACCATCTGAACACTTCCTCTCTATGCGAAGCAGAGCATTGCAACTCTCTATATTCTTCCTTCTGAGAATTTCTCTAGAACAAGAAAAGTCCCAACTAATGATAGGTCCATCAGGCTTAGCTCGGCTGTACTGACCAACATGTATGCTAAAGCCCACACGCCTAGCATATGCGTCAAAAAAATTCTTTGCTGCTTCTTCTGTTTGAAACTCCATCCCCACAGATGGCTTCTCTTCCCCATCACCAACCTCAATGATAGTGTCTCTTTCAGAAAAATTGTCCGGCAAACCCTGTTTGGGATTCTGATTTGGTTCAGCAACTCTTTCCCCACTTATTTTCCTCTTCCGCCCTTCTATATCAATTACTTTGATATTCATCTTACTGGGGAACTGACATTGACAAATCAATCTATTTCTTCTTGGTCAAAACGTCATCTAGCCATCTCTTATGAAAGGAAACGAACAATAGGAGGCCTTAACATCATATGAACTGGAACAAGGTAACCAGTGACTCAATATTTTATAATAAAAAGGGCAGCCCGGTGCACTAAAGCTCCTGCTATGAGCAGGGTCCGGGGAAGGGCCCGACCACAAGGGTCTATTGTACGCAGCCTTACCTTGCATTTCTGCCAGAGGCTGTTTCCAAGGCTTGAACCCGTGACCTCCTGGTCACATGGCAGCAACTTTACCAGTTACTCCAAGGCTCCCAGTTTTACACACACGAACGTACTCCTTACTCAAAACTTTAAATGGAAATGCATATCAAATGATGTATAGGATAAATACAATAAATATTAATATTGTTTAAAAAATTATATATTCTCAGTCACTAGAAAGCAGAAAGGTGATACGAATTTCCCATGACATTGCCTTCATTGGGAGGTGAAAAGCAACTGAAAAGGTTACCAGAATATTGATCAAAACTCCAGCATTTGGGCTTCGGAGGAGGGACTTGAGAAGGGCTCACAGGGCCTATTACAAGTGTGAGGACAGATATCTTCTAGGTTCTTACCTGTGTCTGCAAAATTATTTTCTCCTTTTGTTTCAATTTGTTTGTTTGATTTTGACTTGACATGGATTTTAAGAACATACAGAAGACTTTTGAATCTTGTGTCTTAAACTAAAGATACATGAAATGTACCAAAATGCCTTTTAATCTGTCTTAAACATGTCACGTGGAAAGTTGAAATTAAAGAGTTGCCAAAAAAGAAAAGAGATATTCTTTTTTAAACGGACTACAAAGGAAAGTAAGACAAACAAATTGAAACAGAGGGAGTAAATGATTACCCGGTTTAGCAATATAATTTGTTTTTCAAAAAAGTAGTGAGAGACAATCCGGTCAAAACATACAACTTACAGACTACTTGCATACAACTTTCTAGACAACTTGCATACAACTTTCTATTGTATAGGATCCAGTCAAACATAAACCTTGCATACAATTATGTTGTTGCATGTATTTTGTATATCGTGTGTATGTCACTTTCTGTCCAGTGACACATTGGAAATACAAATGACATACACCTGGAATACAAAATACATAACTTATTCATACATCAGGATCTGAAAAGAACAAGATTGTTCTTCTTTCTCTTCGGGTTTAATCTTAAATTCTAACAAAATCAGCACAAATCTACACCAAACTCCCCCAAAATTGACATATAAACTCCAAGTGATACTCCCAGCCATTTTTAACAACACTAATAAAAATAAATAACAATTTCGCAAAACACTTCGAAGTCAGAGCTTTTTAATGGAGCTTTTCTCGGCTTGAGTGTGCTTGCTGAGAAAGAGAGAAAATAAGAAAGATTAGAGCCTATAATGGGGAAGATTGGAGCCTAATCTCTTACATTTGCTATAATTGGTAAAGTGTGGTTATATTTTGTTATTAAATAAAACTACCATAAAGAATAGTAATTAAGCCTTGAAAGTAGCTTACCCATGTAAAAATCCCTATATTTTAAGTCATTGAAGCAAGACAACACAACTTAATGAACTGAAGCTGAAATAAAAGAAAAGAGAGACTCTGTGCAAGAAGGAATGATATTAAAGAAATGAAGAATGAGGTCACTAGCCTTAATGTTGGGTTAGTACTGCAATACCTAACACAAATAGATTGGTCAAGAAGAAACCTCTGACTATACAGATGGACACGAGAATACAAATAGCTTTTTAGACTATCGAACAACCATGGAAGTTGAGTGAGATATTTAAGAAGTTATACCATGTAGTTTGGTTGGTGGGATAAAGGATAACATTTCTGATATAAAATGCAGGATTGTTTTATCTCGCTTTTTGTTATGGCCTTATGGGTATTAACTAATCCCGGGAACCATTTTGCACTAAAGTGATGGGATTAGCTATCCCATATAGAAGGTGGGATAGCTAATCCATGGATATCCTTGTCTATCTCATCCCACCAACCAAACGACCCCTAAGAGTATTCATAGTTGATGGAACTATATCTGTTGATAACTCTCCCATGGGACACCATTGCGGTTGACAGATTTAAAAGGAGTTTGAAAATCATGTAAGAATGATCTGTGTCGTATGGTGCTAGGGGTGGACAAGAAAAGGGTTCATAATCGAAGGACCTTTAAATCTTTACACTGAAAGATGCAGGTAGAAGATAAGGGTAAGAAGGTACTTCTAAAAGGCATGAAAAAACAAGAGGATTTCAGTCTACAAGGTCTCTGCTATAAGCCAACTATCGAGAAAATACAAGTTATTTTGAAATATGAACTTCGCAATTTCTCTTGGCTTTTGCAGATGCTTATACACAATCAATATACATAATTTGTGGCACAGCTATGACTTTTAGGTCAAGGTCATTTCTCTGGGTGGGGCTACAGAGCAACAATAAACATCTGATATGATGATATCTTCTCCTCTTTCTTTCTCTCTTCTCTCCTTCCTTTTATTGTCCTTCTTCCTTCAATTCCCTCACCTTCTTTTCTCTTTCTTATGCAACGGGAGCTTCAAAGCTATAAATGAGGATATTGCAAAGATCATATTCCTTTTGTTGTCTTAATATTTCAATTACTTGTGTTACTCCTAGCTCATTGTTAAAGAGAATCACTCCATCAATCCCAGTCTTCTGCATGAAACTGAATTCGTGCTAAGATCATAACAGTTTACAGTTTGTTATGAAGTTTCATGGAGAAGAAAAATCAATGAGTAAATGTCCAGAAGTAACCTAAAAATTTGATGGTTTGGGCCTCATACTTCTAACCGCATCAGCATAGCAATAATGTCTTCAAGTTTCAACCTTTTGGTACTTGAAGACGGAAACATTCAGAAAAATGAATATGGTCAGAATCATGGATCTCAGGTTCAAATCCCACAAGCGGAAAAAAATACTAGGTCATTTCTTCTTGTTATTAGTGAAGAGCTAATTCTGATACCAGAGTTATAATAAATAAAATATAAATCACCCACCAAGTTCATCATAGAACAAAAATTGAAGTAGATACAAAGTATGGAATTAGGATAAAAGGTTAGAAAGTGAATGCAATTATATAGTATCAAATTGAGGGGTAAATGTTAAACCTGAAATTCAGTTCCAAATTCCAACAAACAGTGTGTACCTTCCTTCAGCAAAATCAGACCTGAATAATAAAAAAAGTTCTCTCTTTCTCTCTCACACACACTCACTCTCACTGCTCCCGCGCGCAGGCGTTGCTGGGGAGGGGCTCTAGACGAGTTCAAGAACCAGAGGGAACGTTTTTTCTCTGCTCTCTTTCCACTTTCTAATTCTTTTGATTTTGATTTGTTTTCCATCTTAATTTTGACACTCCATCCTGATTACTCATCCCCTTCAATTTATTTTGTTCTACGTTTTTTTTAATTCGTCTTTTTTTCTTTTAATAATTTTCTAATTTTAGTTTTTCACACTGCATATTTAAAATAATAAAATTTTATTCTGATATATTTGCCATATTTTAAATTGGGAAAATAGCATTTATAATCCAAAAAGAGAAAGTATTTAGGGATAATTATTGTTATACCCCCAAAAAAAAACTATTTACTATTGGATACCCCATTACTTTCATACCCCTTGTTTTTAACTATCTCTCGCATTTGATATCATCAGAGTATATTTTACTCTGCTGGTATCAAGAAGAAACTGTTTGATAAATTGCTTAATACCATCACAGTATAATATACTATAATAGTATCAAAGAGGAATAAGGAAAAAAGCACTGGCGTAAATACACGTTTGATACCATGAGAGTATATATATACTCTCATGGTATCAAGAACGAAGAAGCAGTGCTTCAATGAAACTGTTTGATACCATCAGAGTATATCATACTCTGATGGTATCAAAGAGGAGCAGTGATGCTGACGTCAGCATGACGTTATGAGCGAAATTGAAAGGGAGAAAATGAGTAAATAGTCTGGGCTATGAGTCTATTAAGGTTAAATAGTTTGGGTTGGATCCAATTTGGATAAATAGTTTCATAATTGGTCTATTTTGTGTAATTTTCCCAAGTATTTACCCTTAAATGTCTCATTACTTTCATACCTTTTTTTAAATTTTAAAATGACATAAATTTATTTTTAAATTCACGCGCTAACGTCATACTGACATCAGTGCCTACCCTACATGATATCGATAAGAAATCAATATACTGATGGAGTATTACAGAGGATTAAATCCAATCTTATATGATACATATATGGTATCAATATACCGATGAAGTAGCACAAAAAAGTAGCACAAAAAATTATATATTTACTAATTTAGAGTTTAATAAATGAGATTGCGATTTTAATAATTTTCTCTTAAGCTCAATCCTATATGATACCGATAGAGTATTAATATACCGACACAGTATCACAGAGAATTAAGTTCAATATTATATGATACTGATATTGTATCAATATACTGATGGTATATCATAGAGAATTATTTCATAGCAGTGATGATGACATCAGCATGACGTCATGCGTGGAATTAAAAGGACAAAAATGGGGTAAGAAGGTAAATAGTTTTGGTCATGAGTCTATTAAGGGTAAATAGTTGAGAAATTATCATAACAACAACATTTTAGCATTAAGTAGGACTCTATAGCTATAACTTGCTTAATTATGGATAATAGCAAAATGTTAGGGGAGAAAGGAGGAGAGAGGCAAGCAAGATCTAGAAAAGAGAGGAGAGTGTGTATTTTTCACTAATTTTGGAGAAAAAAATACAAAAATAAACAGATTTGTATCAAAATAAATACATATTAAGAGGAGAGAGGCGAGCGGGATTGAGAGAGGGAGGAGAGAGGTGAGCGAGATTGAGAGAGGGGGAGTGAGTATTGTATTTTGTATTTATTTTGCATTGTATTCTGTATTTATTTTATATCAATTGTATTCGAAATACAATAAATACAATTATATTCATCCTTTCTTTGATTGGATACAAATACATTTGATAAAAAAGATGAATGCATATTATATTCATATAAATACAAATAGAATTGATACAAAAAATACAAAATATAATTTTTCAAATGCAATTAAAATAATATACAAAACTTTAACATATATTTATTGATACAATTGATACATAAAAAATTTGAATGTATTTCTTTGTATAGATAGGAGAGGGGGGGGGGGGGGGAGAGAGGACGAGAGAGAGGAGAGGGCAAGAGAGAGGGGGGAGAGGCAAAGGGTGGGGACAGAGAGAGAGAGAGAGAGAGTGCGAGAGAGAAGACAGGAGAGAGGAGAGGGCAAGAGAGAGGGAGCACAAACAATGATCTTTAGCAACATTCTTTAACGGTAATAGTTTAATTGCCGAGGTGTCAAATCAGGATACAAATAATTTGCTATACAACCAAAATATTGCTCATTTTGATAATTTTTTGAAACTATAGCTATTTTTCATAAATAAGTTGATAATTTTGCCTAGTTTAATAATTTTCTCTAAATAGTTTGGGTTGGGTCCAATTTGAATAAATAGTTCTACAATTTGGTCTATTTTGTATAATTTTTTCTTTTAAATTTAAGATCATGAGATTCAAAAGTATTTTTTATTTCTTAAATTTCATGTCAAATTAAAATAGAACAAGTAAATTGAAAGAGAGAGAGCTTAAACTTTACATCTTCATTCTTATGACCCATTTAAATAAAATAAAAAACAATCTTATTTTTACAGTAATTGAATTATTTATTTAATAGACATGTGATTTACTGTTGAGTCGAATGAAATAAGAAATTCTCAAGTATGATTCTAAGTGAAGAATTGAACTACCTATTTCAATCGAGAAGAACAATCATACGTCATTTGATATGTTAGTATCTCACACCTACATATACTTTTTGAATAATATCCATGTGATCAATAAGCTTCAATCTCGATTGAGATGTTTAAATAAAAATGAACATTAAGGTGTTATAGTGAGCTGAATTTGAAGAATTGATTGGGTCTGATTTTGAGGTGTAGGTTTCATACGTAGTTGCTGTGTACACCGGGTGATCCTTATAGAAAAAGGTATATATTGATTGCTTGTTCTAGTGACTTTAGATTATATCCTTCGCCACTCGTAAATCTTAACAAACAAAATTTATGGAAACGAAAATTATCATGGCTAGCCTATTATTCCTTGCGTCCAAAAGAAGTGTTATTTTAGCAAAAGTAATATTCATTAAGAAATTAATAATACAATATGTAGTTTACTAAATTATTCTTATAGTAATAAATGTCTTTTGAAAATTGGACACTATTAAAAAAATAATATTGTTGGAAAAACATACTAATTTTGTTTTAAATTTCTAAAGAGACACTTATTTTGGGACGGAGGGAATATCGATAATGCAATATAATGACTAAGAAAGAACATTATCAGTGCATAAAAAAGCAATGTTGCTCGGAACTCTTCAAATATGTCGTCAGATGTTGTTGAATCCTCCAAAAGTATTACATTTTTGGAGAATCCACTATGGATACGACAACATATTTGGGAAAAGCCCAGCAATATAGTGGAATAGCAAGTGTGACTAAGGACATCAACAGGCAAAATGAAACCAAAAAAGTTTGCTAAGCAACATTTCAGCTAAACTGCAGGAGTTCATATTTGGTGAAACTAATTAAAAAGGAGCCACAAGGCCTTCTGCTTGTGTCTCTATATCTAGGAAAGATTAAAAAGCAACTAAAACTAGGAGGAAGTTTTCCTATCAAACTTATAATATACTTAACACCAAGCTGAGTTCTTAGTCCAAACATCTTACATCGTCGAAGATGCCAAACCTCCATCATCTTTCATGCCGCTAGAAATGGATGTTGTTCTTGACACGGATGATGATGAGGTTGGTGAATTTGATAGATTCTTCCTTACTTCCTCATTATCAGCTTCAATCCCATCGATGATCATGCTGTCTGAGAATACGTTCAGGTTGAACTCATTCTCACTTGATTGCTCATAGAAATCGAAGTCAATGTTGTTGTCAAAGCTGGTGTCGTTGAAAAGATCCATCAAGTCGGATGGTTTGTCAAGAGAGAAGTTGGAAACTGGGAGCGAATCAAATGTGTTGTCCAAGTACATGTTCATCCACGGGTAGTCCTCTTCCTCCTCGTGGTCCTTCACAGCAGCAGACTCCACTGAAGGAGCAAACTCCAACTTCAGAAGTTTTGGTTGAGTCACTTCATCAGAATCAAGTGCAGGCGTAAACTCTAACTTGGGTACTATTATTGGTTCTGCAGCTAATTCCCCTAGCTGAAAATCCAATTGGTTTTCTTCTTGTTGAACCGGCTGACATTGTTCGATCACCTCATCTGATTGCACTTCAGCAGAGGACTCTGTGTTTTCCTCCTTTGATAACAGATCCGGTTCGCGGAGTTTCTTCAAATGCTCTGCATATCTGCTGATATCGAAGTTGGTGACCGCATTAGGCCCTCTGTACTCAATTGCTGCCATATCATATGCTGCAGCTGCTTCCTCTTGAGTGCCTTCAGTAAAGAGAAAAGTTAATGAGAAGTGATTTCAAGAAATTCGTCTCTTCGTAAAGTTCATTTCAGATATAGTTACTGCAATCAACTATATAAGACCTAGTTTGAACCTATGTTTCTCGGACTCTTCAAACATACTGAAGAGGTATGTGCCAGATCTCCAAAAGTAGTGCATTCTTAAACATCTAACACGGATACAACAATATTTTTGAAGAGTTCGATCAACATAGTTTTGAACCTAGTTTACAAGGTCACAAAATGCACCAATTGAACTAGTTTGCATTGTCCAATCGCCAATGTCATCCGCAAGTGAAAACATTTGTAACACAGAAACAAATCGTTACTAACCTAATTGAACGCGACAATATAAATGCTCTAGATTGCACTTATTTGCTCCTAAAAAGCAACAAATTATGCTTCAATCGCAAGTAATAAGTTGGGACTATATTACTACTTACATCCGGAATACAACCCAAGTACCAGTAACAACTAACTTAAAACTCTTTTTGAATGACTATATTAATACTTGTTCAACTCATCTATGTACATTACATGTTTCTCTTATCTTAGTGTGGGACCGAATTCAAACTTGTTGTCAGATCAGTGAATTTCGAATACTAAATGATTATACCAAGAAAATAAAAAAGGAGTTGTCTACTGAGTGCATTAGTTGAAGATGAGTATGACAAGACACTGCATCAATCCAGAGGCATAATTGTCTAGTGAGATTAAACATAAATTATTCACCCCATTAAGCATGAATCAAGGCTCTGACAATGTCACGAGCCAAGATCTAATACAGTCACATTAAAGAAAACTAAGATAATTACTTATCTTAATCACTATTCAAATCTCTTACTACTACTAAGTAATACCTCACACTAAACCAAATGATTATAATTAGCAATCCCTTAGAAGTTTAATAGCATATGTGGGACCCAACTCAAAGAGAAATTTGGCTTATTTTGAGTAACTAGGATCATATTGATATTTGTAGCAAGTAGCAATTAATTGTTTAGTTTTTCCTAGTTTAGTCAAACATAAACCACATAACAAAAATGGGTTAAGGACTAAACCCACTAAAAAAATATAGGGGAATATTTTCAATTTTTATAAAGTTGGGAACAGAAAGTCTAACTTTTTGTACGGTCTACAAAGATCTGCATCAAATATTTTAATTTTTGGACCACTTCAGTCTTTTAACTTTAATCTCAGTAAATAATATAAAACACCAATGATCATGTGCCATGTCAGCTTTAATCCTATTGTATCTATTAGATTTATGCTAGACATGTAAAAGTGTTAAATCTTTACTAAGTACTGCAAATCCTACAATGAAAAAGAATCGAATATATTTACTGTCAAAGGTTTCAAATTCAAACACTAAAAACTGAGAAAATCTTGATATGAAACCTTTTACCCCTTGATAGACCTACCCGATACGTTAGTCAGGCCAAGTGACTTCAAAAGAATCGTATTTGTTTTTTGATAATTTAATTAAAGAAATCTTTTATTTCTTAGTCATTTTTAATAAGGAACTATGTACTTGAAACCTAGGAGTAGCTCATGAACTTTCATGTTGTAATTCTCAATTCGAAATCACAATTAAGGTGCAAAATGAAAGAGATGCATAAGAGACATACTGTAAGTTCCTAAATAGAGATACTTATTTCCATAGACCCGTCCAATTCGCGCCTCCCATCGACCATTATGGTGGTGCCTGCCAATATCCAAAAATCAAATATAATGGGTCAATTCCACCCTTCTATCTAATATTGAACATTTACCAATAAAATAAAAATTCAAAATAACCAATCAACTGAACTACTGACAGACATTTTCACGAGATGCACGAGTGGTCAATTTTATCTTTTTTAATCCGTAATCACATTTTTCATCATTTTTTTCCTAAATAAGTATGCACATAAACTCCACACAGCCCACAAATAGACAGTGAATCTAACTGGGTCCCACTGAAAACTATGTCCCAGTACAGTCATGAAAATCCTCAAAATTTTGTTGACTTCCACTAAAATGTACCGTGCCTTGCATTTATTAAAAAATAATTAAATTATATTTGCATGTCTTTTGTCCCTTTTTTTAATTAAATGAGCTTTAAAACTTTTAATTATTGACACTAATTATATAGTTTACTATACTTAATTTTTTAAATAATTACTAATAAATACCTTGCGACGCCACGATATTTGGAAACACCTCTAGAAAATCCACTGCTCATTCTCCTTAATGAAGCCAAGTACTCTTCCTTTGTTAGCCTCTGCATTTCTTCAAACTCTTTGATATACGTTTCCACCTGCATTATTTTGTTGTACGTCACGTTTCATGTCTTGTACTCTTTACAGTTATTTTTTTGTCATTTTGTTCCTTTTTTCTTCCTACAAGACAGACAAAATCCCTAAAACGAAACACCGCTTCTTTTTTCTTTTTTACATTAAAATAATAATTTAAGAAAAAATTATCTAAATTGTACAAAAAAAGGAAAAAGAAAAAGAAATTTATTACTCCCTCACTCATATTTCTATATTTTAGTAATAATTTAATTTTAAAATATTTATTTTATTTTTAATAAAATAATTTATAGCAATATCTATAATTTATTTTAAACCACATATTTTTAAAATATTTATTTTTAAATTTATGTTAAGTTAAATTACATCAAATAAATTGAGACGGAAAAATAAGAATTTAAAGTACCGGAAAATTAAGTGTAGTTGTTGGTCCCCAATACTTAAGGGCCGCAAGATCATAAGTTCTGGCAGCAGCTTCTTCACTATCATAAGCTCCTACATTCGAAAAATTTAAATTGAATTTTAATAATTAGCAATTAATTTTATTTTATTTTAAAAAAAAAACAGTCAAACAAGTAATAAAATATATATTTTTGTGCAAGAGATTTAGAGCTTACCCAAATAAACTAAACAAGCAAAGAGGCGTTTTTGTTAACGTTCCAAGTCAAAGAGAGAGAGATGGATCATCACCAACAAAGAACAAAGTCAGATAAATAAAGTAAAATAAAAATTGATTAAATTAACAAAACGAGATTAAATTAACATTAATTACTAGTAGTATAATAATATTACTGTAGATCACCTTGATTTGTAAATTTAATTTTTTTGAATCGACAGATTAAATAAAAGTAAAGAGAGATAAGAGCATTATTCACTTTGTCGTCCTTTCTTGTTCTGAATGCTATTCCAAGTACTCTTGTCCCATAAGTGAGCTTCATACCTTCCTGTCCATCTATGCCTGCAAAAGAAAAAAACAGAACTTTAATTAACAAAAATAATTAATTTTTTTAATCACACATTTCTTCATGCATGCAATCAAAAAAGCAAAACCCAGCAGAAAAATCTAATTTTGATATCTGGATTTCTCTTAGAATACCTTGAATATGTGTGTTACTCTGTGAATTTAGCAAAAAAATAAAATAAAATTTAAAAACCTGGTTACGCCTCTGTAAATGGAGCTTCTTCTTGCTGTAGATGAATTATTACTTGGTGAATCAGCATTTACAATTTTCTTAGCTCGAGTAGCACGTTTCAGCCTGGGCTTTGAATTTGAATTGGGCTTCGGTTTCGGCTTTGGCTTCTGCTTTTGCTTCTCTGTTTCTTCATGGATTTGTTCAATGCATGAAGATGAAGAAGAAGACGAAGAAGAGCAAGAAAAAGAAAAAGATGGAGATTTCTTCATAATTTTTTTGGCCTAGAAAAAAAAAAGAACCCCAAAAATAAAAATTAAACCTTTTTTTTTCTCTCTGATTTTTTTCTTACTTTTTTGGGGATTGGTCAATTGATAAAAATGGCAATGTGGGTGTTCTGGGCATTCAATTTCTTGGATTCTTAGGAGGATTGGAAGGTGAAAATAGAGATTGGGTTGGTTTGTAGAATCAAGAAAAGGAATAAAAAGGGGTTCTTTTTCTTCTTAGTTCTTTCACTCTTCTTCCTTGCTTTTCTGGTAAACCAAAGTGGTTTACCAAATTAAGAAGAGAGACAGAGGAGGAATACAAGAATTGCATTTGGGTTAGAATGGAGTTTATAAGATGACCAACACTCACCCACCCACCCACCCACTAACTATGACTTGGGGGTAGGGGATAGGGGGGGTAAATGTTAACCATGTAGTTTAACTTGGGTTAAATTAAACTTGAGTTAATTAAATGTTTTTAACACTTGGCCAAATGCAAGTTCAGACTTTCAGTTCAGAAGCCATGATGCTATTATGCCAATTGGCCTTTCTTTCACTAACTTTCTCCATGGGAATCTTTTTTAACAAAAAAAATAAAAATAATTACTTTTTTTTTTGGGTTTATTTGTTTTTACATTGAGTTTAAACTTGTGGGATTGTCAGTTAAGAATTGTGTCTTCTTCTACATATAGAGAAAGGGAGGGACGCGTGGTGTGAACTGTGAAGGAGGGCAGGAGGGAGAGGGTGGTTTTAATGGTGAAAGGTTATAAAATGACATTGGTTTTTGGAATCAATTACAAGGCAAACCACTATAGAGTGTTATTTCCTCGGTGCCAAAATAAATGTTACTTTAATAAAAAAAAACAAATTATTTTTTGATTGATGTTTAAGAAATTCAAAACAATAATTAATATCTTTTATATTTTTTTTATTCATTCATTTTAAACTCTGCATTCCCTTAAAAAATAAAAATAATTAATATAGTTATTTTACCACAATACTCATATGATCATATTAATTGATTTATAATCTTGTTTTTTGTTATCAATTACGAGGCAAATCATTGTGAACAGTGAACAGTGAACACGACTTCATTCATGCCAAGATAAGTATCATTTTAGTCAAAAACAAATAGTAACTGTCGTTTTAGGAATTCAAGATAATAATTAATATTTATTTATTCATTTCGAACTCTGCAAGTTCATTAGAAAATAAAAATGATCAATATAATTATTTTACTACAATACTCATATAATCATAATAATTGACGTATAGTCTTGATTTTCGTTATCAATTACGTGGTAAACCACTGTGAATAGTGAATAGGACCTGAAGTCCTCATTTTAGTCAAAAACAAAGTGTTTTGAAATAACTGTCGTTTTAGGAATTCAAGACAATAATTAATACTCTCTTTCTTCATTTTAATTGTTCACTTTAAATTTTACACCTATTAAGAAAGTATTGATCAATATGAGTATTTTATCAAATATCCATATTAATTGATATATAGTTTTAGGTCTCGAAAAATGATTTGAGGAATAAACAATTAATATTGAGGATAAAATAGAAAAAATATATTTTTTCTTGATAATTAAAAGTGACAATCTATTTTTGAAATGATGAACAAGTAAAAGTGAAAGGAGGAAGTACTTCTTTCGTCCATTTTTATTTATCTAGTATTGACTTTGCACACCTTCAAGGAACAATAAAGAGAAGGAACTTTAAATAGTATGACAATTTACTATATCAATCTTTGATCGTAATAAATTTAATATTTTAAAAAATAATTATAATTAATAACAAGAGTTATTAGGAATTAAGCGAAAAATTATTTTTATATTTATAAATAAGGCAAATAAAAGTGAACGGTGAAAGTAACTGTCTTCAACTATACTCTTATATTAAATAACAACTCATTACTGATGCACATTAAAAATCCATCTATTAATAAATAAAAATGTCTTTAAATATAAAAACATAAAAGTAAGAATGGCGACGAAGGAGCATTTTGTTTGGATTCATTTTGGCAGTGTGAAAAAGTCTTCCAAGTGTTCAATTTCATAGCTGTATCCATGGAAATTAATTTTTTTAAAAATAAAAAAAATTGTAAATAAAAGGAAAATGATGAAAAAGCCATCAAACCCATGAAAAGATGAGGACTTTATGAGGAGATTATAATTTAAATGATCCCTTTAAGTTCGAGAATATATTTATTTTTGTCTCTATTAAATTATTTTGAGCATATACGACCAATTAAGTTTATGATAGTTGAGCATTTTTAATTCAATTGATTGAATCCTCGAATGAATTATGTAAAATTAACAAAAATGTCATGTGCTCGAGTAAAATAACTATTGTAATCAGGATTTTCTTACCCAATTTAATCTTTTCCCTTAATTGCAGTTTTATTTTGATTATTAGTTGAACTTGTTCTTTTAATTTTACGGTATTTTTTTAAATTTTTTTTGTGTAATTAGTGCAGAAATTGAAAGAAAAATCGAGACTGGGGATGAATTTTTTTTAATTAGGATCATTTTCATATTTATCACCTGAAAGAAACGTGAAAATTTTAGCCTAAGAATTAAGCAAACATGACGATCATCAATCGCTTGCCAAGCGACTTCTATATATTAGTAAAATCATTTAAATTGATTTTAAAAATTGAACCATAAGTTTCTGTCAAAACAAAAACATAAGTTTGATATTTTTAATTTCTCCAACTTTTTATACATCTTTCAGTAAATTTTACTAGCCTATTATTTCGTGAACGATAAGAAAAATAGTATGTTAGGACAATTAAATTAATATTGATTGTGGTATAAAAGACTTCAACTGATTCTTTTTGTTATTTTAGAATTACTTGAATCATTCTAAATAACTTGTGAATCTTTTTTGTTGCAAAGTTTTTTTCTTTGTAAAGGACGAAAGAAAAATCTAACAGTAGAAAGATTTTTTTTTAAAAAAAAGGGAAATAATAAACAATTTTGCATGGGAAAAATTCATGGATATTGTGTTCATTACTCAAAAGTCACTATTTCTTCTATTGCAATTTATGTGGCACCTTTCACATTTCGAGATTCAAACAAATCTATTTTCTACCTTAATTTTTTCATATATCTTTTAAATATTTTTAGTTCTCAACTATTTTGGCTTATGGTACTTTATGCGTAATTTTCAAATATATAAATATTATTCAAAAAACTTAAAGATTTTATGTTCAAATTAACGATCAAACTTAAATTGTTTGTATCTTAAAATTCAAACTGTTCCACATAAATTGAGTCATATAACGTGTTTTTTTGTTATATAAAAATTACTAAAGTTTGTTTCACCCATCACAAAAGTAACCTTAATCTGATTGGTAAAAATCCTACCTGAAATATGAGAGAAATTAATAAAAATATTCCTTATATTTGAGGGTAATTTCAAAATGATTCTTTAAATATACTCTTGAGCAATTTTTGGTCCTATATTTTGCTAATGAAAGAGCATTTTCGAGTTTCATATTCTAACAAATTCTACCTGCTAAATTTAACATAAACTAAGATTGACCTTATTTTTTTCTCTCGATATCATATTCAAAATTTGAATACATTTTATAAAATTAAATCAAGCGTTTCTTCTCACACATTTATAGCACAAAAGTTGCACGTTGAAGGCTTTTACCTAGCACCTACAAAGCGAAGGCTAAAATAAATCAAAATAGTAATTAATCATGAAATAATAACAAAGAGCAACTAAGAAAACTGGTGCTAATCAAAAACCGTTTAGGTATATATTTGATATTTTCAAGTCTCTTCCGCTTTCTCCACATCTTTTCAATAAATTTACAAATCTATTATTTTGCAAACAATGAAAAATTAGTATGTCAAACAAAATAAATTTAATATTTATTGTAGTATTAAATAGATCATGTTTTTGTATTATTATTTAAATCGAAATCATTTTAAATAGTTTGTGAATCCATTTGTTGCAACAATTTTTCCTTGTAAAAAAATGAGAAATGCAATATAGAGAGAAGCTATCAATTGAAAGGAAAATAAATAGTAAAATTATAAACAATTTCGTAGTGATTGATTGCTTTTACTAAAACGAATTAAATTCATTTTCATTTAACTTCATTAAATTAAGTTCATTTTTAATTGATTAAATTAACAAAATGAGGTTAAATAAAATTTAGGAACCATTTGAACTTTAAAAACTCAATTTTTGAGAACGTGAACTTTACCAAGTAAATAATCATTGATTTAATACTTTTTTAATACCAAATTTGAGTTATTTTCAGGACAACTTTTGTAAAAATAGAACCAATTAAAAAATTAACACCAAATAATAAGAAGACAGAAAGCTACATGAAGGGAAATTATAAATAATCATTAAGAAACTATAATCATTTTAAATAGTTTGTGAATTCTTTTGTTGCAACATTTTTTCCTAGTAAAGGATGAGAAATGCAATAAAAAGAGAAACTAACAATAGAAAAAAGAAAATAAAACAGTAAAATCATAAACGATTTAAGTTGAATTTATTTTTATCAGTTCATCCTAGTAAATTACCAATTCAATTTCTCTAACTCTATTTTTCTTCCTAATAAAAAAAGAAATAGCCCCCCATACACACACCAAAAAAACAAACAAAAAAAAAGTCCAGCAATTGTTTTTTGTCTCCCATATAATCAGTAATGTTTTTTTCTTACTTTTTTTGAGGTCCAATTGCCTTCTCTTCCTTATTTGGTTGCCTCTTCATTTATTTTTTGTATTCGTTTAAGAACCAACTATGTGTAGTAGCTTGTTTATTTGGAACACTTACGTATATATAATGACATATACTTGATGTTGGGACAAAGGGGAGATTGTCCACATCTCCCTATGAAAAAACATGAATAATATTTTTATTATTTGTTTGATTTTAGGAAGAAGGTTACCACAATTTTGTTTGGAGTTTAATTAAGGATTCAGTTAAAATGGATAATTTAAATTGAAATCAGACGATTGTGGTTGATTTGGGGGACTCTATCCAAATGAGTGATATTTTTAATACTTTGATAGTGGTAGGGGTATATTTGTCTTAATTAATAGTATAACAAGAGACATAGGTAATAAACAAAAATTGAGTACTATATTTGACCCCCTTTTTCTTTAATTAATTTAAATTCGAGACGGAAAATAAAAGTGAATTTAGCATAAAAAACTGCATTCAACAAATATTTATTTTTCATTCTAATACTCTATCTAGGAATTATTAGTGTTTATTAAATTTGTTCATATCTAATGGAATACAATCATATCAAATGCTATAATGTTTTTTTTCTCAATAAAAAATATATGATCAGAGAAAGATTTCTCATTTCTTAGTTGAAAGGACAGTGGTGATAAATGCAATTGGTCATTCCTTCCGCGATCGAAGGAGTTTTCTTTAAAGTTGTCTCCACGAGTAGTCATTCCTATAGCTAGGCCGTTAATGTCGTTTTGCATCTTTGATTTTGTACGATAAATGGTTTAAAAGCTTCTTCTTTTCCGTCGATTACACTTTATATATCATATTTATAGCGCGTGTTTATCAAATATGATTTATGGGTGTGACCTGAAGGGATGTTTTCGATCTCCAAATTCGATCTCCACCGTCCAAATCAAACACTAAGATGTTAGGAACACTCAGTAAAAATTTTAGCCCGATCCAACGATTAATAAATCGGCAAAAATAATTTGAAGGTTGTTGGTCGGAGAGGCAAAATTGTTGTAAAACCACCCTTTTCTTCTCTCTTGTTGAAAACTCTCTCAAAAACCTCTCTTATGTGCATAATGTCTCTCAAAGACACTACCAATGAGCAATAGCATAATTCTCTCAAATCACCATATAATTCCAATCATTTTACAAATAGGATTAAGCTATGAGCCTTTGGCTAGAACATGAGTCATAGCCCAACAATCTTCCTCTCCAGCCAAGGGGCCAAATGGACTTCAAGTGGAGGAACTCTTGACAGGCTTCATGTCTGCCGATGTTCTACAAAACTTTTGTTTTTCTGCGATCACCACTTTTGTAAGCATATCTGAAGGATTGTTATCAGTGTGTATCTTCTCAACCTCAAATAATTTCTCTTCCACGGCCATTCTAATCCAATGATACTCTCTACTAATATGCTTGGACTTAGAATGAAAGGTGGAGTGGTTGGTGAGATAAATAGCACTCTGATTATTAAAGAATAAGACGAACCTTGACTGCTCGAAATCAAGATCTTTCATAAATTTCTTCATCCGAAGTAATTCTTTGGCACCTTCAGTAATAGCAATATATTCGGCTTCTGTGGTGGATAGAGCTATGCACCTCTGTAGTCTAGATTGCAAGGAAATAACTCCCCCTGCAAAGTAATCAAATAATCGGAAGTGGATTTTGAATTATTAAGATTGTCTCCTAAATCAAAGTCTGTGTAGCATACAAGTTTAGGCTTGCCACTACCAAAGCACAACTCCATATCTGAAGTTCCCTTCAAATATCTTAGTATCCATTTCATTGCATTCCAGTGTTCCTTTCCAGGATTAGAAAGAAATCTATTAACACTACCAACAGTATGTGCAATATCTGATCTAGTGCAAACCATAACATTTATCAAACTACCAACTGTAGAAGAGTATGGAATACATGACATCTTTTTCTTCTCTTCATTAGTAGATGGACTCTGGATCGTACTCAACTTAAAGTGTTTAGCAAGAGGAGTACTAACCACTTTTGTTTCTGTCATATTGAGTCTCTTGAGTACCTTCTCATTGTATTGCTTTTGGGATAATAATAATAACTCCTTCTTCTTTCTGTCTCGATGAATTTGTATGCCTAAAATTTTTTTTCCTGGGCCCAAGTCCTTCATTGTAAATGATTTGCCTAATTCCTTCTCAAGGACTATAATTCTAGATTTATTTCTACTAGCAATCAACATATATTTTCTCAGTTTTGTTAATAACTTGAATTGTTTGGTCTTCAAAGAACACAACATCACGACTTCTGATAAGCTTCTTATCAATTGGATCATAAAAGCGATATCCAAACTCATCTTGACCATAACCAATGAAGATGCACTCTTAGTTTTAACATCCAGTTTTGATCTCTCAACTTTTGGAATATGCACACAAGCTTTATACCCAAAGACTTTCAAGTGATCATAGGAGAAATCCTTTGCAAACCAAACTCTGTTTGGAACATCACCATCCAAAGCAACAGTAAGAGACAAATTGATAACATAAGCAACAGTGTTAAGTGCTTTCGCCCAAATGGAATTTGGAAGTTTAGCCTATGAAAGCACGCATCTAACTCTCTCAATAAGAGATCTATTCCTTCTTTCTGCCAAGCCATTCAATTGAGGCGTCTTGGGAAGAGTCTTTTGATGACGAATTTCTTGCCCTTTGCAGTAGTTATCAAAATGACCAATATACTCACCACCATTGTCAGTACAAATGCATTTTAATTTCTTTCCGATTTGTCTCTCAGATAAGGCTTGATCTTTGTATTTTAAAGGATATACCTACACCTTGTGAGAATAATCATTAATGAAAGTTGAAAAGTAAAGTGTACCACATTTTGACTTTACTTTAAAAGGACCACACAAGTCAGAGTGTACTAGCTCCAATAGTTCGGACTTTCTTGAAGGAGGATGACTATGAAAAGAAACTTTTTTCTTTTTTCCAGCTAAGCAATGAACACATCTTTTCACCTTTGCTTGTTTCACACCAGCAAGTAAATTCTTCTTAGCCAAACATGTGATCCCCCTCTCGCTCATATGACTGAGTCTCTTGTGCCACAATTCTGACAAAGTCTCACTTTCTACTAAATTTATAGAGTCCCCAAAAATTAATCGTTGTGTCACGTATAAATTTAAATGCTCTCTTCCTCGAGCTACAATCAATGAGCCTTTGGTGAACTTTCATTGGCCATTGAACAAGTCATTATGGTAGCCATCATCATCTAGTTGTCCTACAGAGATCAAATTCAAAGGAATGTCTGGAGCGTGCTTGACATTCTGAAGAGAATTGTTGGGTGTTTGCCCTGATTTTCCTAATATAATTAGGTTTTCTTTTTTCAAAAAAGAAAACACAATGTCTCTATATTTGGCTAGTTCTTTTTCTTATATGAAAATATTTGTCTTTATAAATAAAGACTAATTTCCTCTAACTTGATAGCTTTCACAATGTAGTCCTATGAGCTTTTATGAGAGGTTTGGGTAGGTGGAGAAACGGTGAGACACAAGTGTTACGTTAACATTTGTGTGAACCTCCTTATATTCCAAGTGAATCGTGTGAGGTTATTTCTCTCGATAAGTTGTACTATCATATTTATAGTGAATTGCTCATCTCCTCTTGTAAATATAGGTCGGTTGACCGAACCACGTTAAATATTTGTGTCTCTTTTTGATATATTTTCTTGCTTGTCTTCTTACTCATTGTCATTCGAGGTTTGTTTTGCTAACTTTCGCATGACACCTACTTATTTTTGATCCTAACACTGACAACCTTAATTCCTTGTATGTATTTTACAATATCCAATAAAAAGTACAAAATATTGAATTCAATATATCAAATATGTAGTATCAGAAGTTCAATCTTAAATTCATAATGTTCAAATTTGAATCCTTTTTTGTAAAAAAAAAAAGCTTTTTACTAAAGACAATTTCATTTCAAGATCAACTCGAATGCAAGACTTCTAACTAAGGATAATTTTTTAAACTTTACTTAGTACAAGACGTATACTGTCAAATAACCTGAAGAGTAACACTAAAAAAAATCGTGATTAATTTATTACACGATACACATTGTATAATCATACAAAGAAAGTTTAAATATATTTATTGTAAATTTTCATATTTCTAAATATACTTTTATTTTGAAATACTTTAAAAAAAAAATATTAATAGGGCTGAATTCCTTCCAGCAAAACAATTTAAGGTGGCGGAGCTGCATGCATTTAAGATTGGTGGTTGTTGAATCCTAGTTCTTTCATTCTCCTTCCTCTATAGATTTGCGGAAGATTTTCTTATGGCACCTGACGATTTACTATTGTTGGTGAACGGATGTAGACGGTGCACCTGAGGGTTGAGTACATAATTCCTAGTGATAAATATTTCAAAAGTCATTTTTTTGCTTTCCAAAGTTAACTTTCTCATTTTTCTACTAGTAGTTGAGTGCTTATAATTGTTCAAATTTAGAGTGTCTTCGAACTTTTCAAATTCAATATTTTTAGAAAACAATTGAATCAAGGGTTCGATAAGCTAGTAGTGAAATATTTGATATGCTATAAGGATTGTTCAATTGATAAAAATTATTTATAGTAATTGATTTCTTTAAACCTTTTCATTAGTTTATTTTTTTATATTTTGACATCTTTTAATGAAAATTATAACTAGACCCCCTGCACCTCTGATTTCAAAATAATATTTGATAATTGAACGAAAAAACAATATTAGTCTTCAGGAGCGGCTCAACATAAATGGATGCCTAAAACGAAATCTCTATTAGAGGCCTAAAATTTAAATAAATTTTATATGTATTTATTTAAAATATATTTTTCTTACACTTTTTAGGTGTAAATTATTACTTCATATTTTTTTAATATATGATTTCTTTGATGAAAAAAATTCAATTATTACTTTTAGGTAAAATTATTAATTCAACATTGAAAAATATTTTTTTACTAAGACAATCATTAAATGAATTGTTAATAGAATTCTATAAGTAATAAGTTGATAAACTTTAAATAAAGATAAGATCTTAGAACAATATAATTGATTCAAGAAGTTGATAACTTGGTCTCCACTTTAATATGCTTGTCGTAATCCTTGAAAATTTAAGAATATATAAGAAAAGAATTTGCAATTCACTTTGTACAACATTTTTCGACTATCGATTAATATTATTGACAAAATATTATTCTAACTTATCAAAAAATTAAATAAGAATAATATAAAATGAGTTAAAAAGAATAAAATAATGTAAATATTAGTGGAGAGTACATAAGAAGACAAGACAATATTTTCTTGTTTTCTTCTATTTAAATGGGGACAAAGAGAATAAAATAACTTATAAGTTGGTTAATTTCGGTGAGCTGATGAAATATTTTAAAGTTTAATGGATCTTTTATGCCATTAGTACTACTATATAAAAGCGGTTGGAAGCTAACAACTATTTATCGACATGCTTGCTTTTAGTGAAGGGTATTTCTAAAAATTCAATACTTTTTTTATTTTAGTTAGTTTATCTTACTTTTTTTTTTAATCTGTTGTATGAAAATTACATAAAAATACTATAAATCACAATAGTTAACAATTAAAATATTTAAAATTCATATAAAATATTTTATTGACTCTCGAAATTCTATCAGTGGCATATAAATCAAAATAGAGGAAATAACATATATTATTTAAAAATTACGTAAAAAGTACTATAAGTCATAATAATTAATAATTTAAAATATATATATAAAAAATTTGACTCTGCAAATTTCATGTGTCTCATAAATTAAGAAAAATAAAATAATATATATTAAGCCATATATATCTAGTTGTTTCATCATGGTACTTTACTCCAATCTAGGGGTATACGCGAGCTATTTGTGTAACGATATGGATATATATGAGACATTTTAATAATAGAGATATATCAGCTCTAAATAACAAAGTTAAAGAAAATATCAGGACATTTTCCTTTATTAATAAAGGTAAGAAAAATTCCATGTCACATAAGCAGCATGCAAATCTGGCCCCTACTAGTAATGTGAAAGACATATTTTATCCCAACTATTAGCAGAGAGCAAATTTATATCATTTCACATAGTTTAAAAAATAAATTTAACGTTTTACCCTCAAATTAAAAAATAACATAAACTACAAAGATTGTATCTGTAGTAGCTAATTTCATAGTTTTGTTTTACATAATTCCTGTCAAATTTTTAACAAATAAAGATCAATAAATATTTGACTCAGTCTATATATATTGTCAACTTTTGACGAACCTAAAAGATTAAAATTAAAATTATTTAATACATACTTAAGGGACTATTTGAACCTATTCTCAAACATTTGGGACCATTTTGTCATTTTTTCTAAATTTCCTCATCTAAAGGCCTTTACTCCTTAGGCCAGAGTCCACTCACAAAGAAATCCAATGGCAGCTCTAAGGCTACCCGCTCTCACTTCAATATTAACTTCCTCCTCCTCCTCCTCCTCCGTCAGATTGCCGCCGGCGATATTTCCTCTGAAGCACCGCCTCTGGTTACCTCTCCGGAGACCTTTCTCGGCGCAGAGCACCGTCGAGAAAGTGGTAGCTCCAGAACTCGGAGATGGAAAGGCGAAAGTTGTAGATAAAGACAAAGACAGGGTGATAACTCCTCGTTCGCAGGACTTTAACGCTTGGTATTTGGACGTTATTGCTAATGCGGAGCTTGCTGACTATGGTCCAGTTCGTGGAACTATGGTTATTCGACCCTATGGTTATGCTATATGGGAAGCTATACAGGTACCTTTCAATTATCCCTCAATTCCCTTTATATTGACTATTTGAATGCTAAATAATTATTTTTCTTCATCACTAAGGCAATTTCAATATCTTTAATTTTTTGAAATTGTGGGATTTTCGTACTTTCAAGTTCTAAGCTTTCTGGGTATGTAAAGATTTTATTTTCAAATAGTAAGGAATTAATGCCCTAGATGGATTCAAAACGTAGAGGGTATTTTGACCTTATTATCGAAGCCAACAGTTCATTTGCAAGAAAAAAAAGAAAACGAATTTCCTCAATACGTTTGTATTTTTAATAGTTTGGGAGTACCCCGAGCATTTTCTTCTTTTCTTGCAAACAGGGTCGGGGAATTCTTGCATTTGCTTCAATTCCCGGTTATTAATTTTCTAGAATATTTGTAATTTTGAAAGTTGACTTCTGACTTTTATGGTTTTTGAGTATGTAAAGATTGCATTTTTAGAAAATAAGGTACTAATGTCCAACATGAATTGAAGATTAGATGGTTCGATCTTATTATAGAAGTCCCATTGTTCGTTTTGGAACTTCTATGTTTTCTATCTCTTTTTGGTTGAATGTAATTTATGAGTTTTGTTTTGATTGGTTTTGTTAATTGTTGACTGGTGCAGGAGTACATGAATGTGAAGTTTAAAGAAACTGGACACAGTAATATGTATTTCCCTCAGGTGGAGTTACTTTTTCAACTTGTGGAGTCATCATCTCTTGACATTTGTTTTCCTTGTGAATTGGAATTTCATTAACTAGTAGCTATGAGTGTGACTTGAAAATTGATGTTTTGATACCCGGTGGGTTAGGGGTTGTCTGTTGGTTGATGTATGAGTTATTATGTATCTTGCTGTAAAAGATGAAACTTGTGGGCTTTCCCCTGCAAATTCATCTGCTTTGAAAAAATATTTGCATGTTTTGAAGGCAGATTCCTTATGGGATTAGCATGTACATAAGATCACTAAGTTATGTATCTTTTGCCTTAATTCATAAAAAGTGCACGCGCATAATGGAGTGACAAAGACAAAATGTGCTTATGGTTTGATAATCATGTTGATAACGCTACCACAAACCTAAGTTGTTCTTTTCTTCTTTTTGTCGGTGTGTTGACTGTGGCATTAGATAGTAGTGAAGGTTTTCTGCACTTCCTGGTTAAAGGTGGTGGTATTAGAGTTGGGAAAAAGTGATGACGACATTTAATATAATAAAAATATGTGTAATATTATTTATGGCACCAGCAGATGCTCCCCTTTGCGCTGCCAAACATATTATCATTTTTTCTCTTACATGTTGCTATGTGCGAGGGTCATCTTTTTCACTCAATTATTACACAAATTTGATAATTTTTCTATGTCACTCAAATATTGTATAAAAAGGTCGAAAAGTGATTTTTCCTTGTGATGACTTGTTTACCTTTGTCAAGGGAGAGTATTATGACAGTTTAGGATGAAATCTTTCTTTTGATTGCCGGTTTATTATGACAGTTTAGCATGAAATCTTTCTTTTGATTACCAGTTTCAAATTTATTAATATTGTGGTTTTATTGGATATATATGTCTTCTGTTTTAGTCTAATCATGTGCCATTCACGCAATTATTATTTCAGTTTATACCATATTCCTTCATTGAGAAAGAAGCTAGTCATGTTGAGGGTTTCAGTCCAGAATTAGCTCTTGTTACTGTCGGAGGAGGAAAAGAACTTGAAGAAAAGCTTGTGGTAAGTGTCAATACCCTCTATCATGTTTATTTACTTTTCTGCTCCTTGTTGACATGTCTTGTATAGTGTGCCAGTAAAATGGTGTGTGCACTACTAGGGATTATTTTATCTATGCTGTACCACAATATAAGGGATTTGAGGGGAGTGGAAAAAAAAGATGTGCTGGTAAGTAGCAAATATGACCCTTACCTAGTTTTATTCACTAAGGCATTGCCAATATCAACATTTGAGAAGTTGAGATATAAGATTGAAATGCGTCGTCTCCGAGATATCAAGTAAAGCTTTCGTTAGGGGGATTGAAATACACGTTGTACTCTTTTCCTTAATCATGAATTTGTCACAATTGCGTTTTCCTGGTAAGGTTCTTAATGAGGCAGCATTCAAAGCGTATTATGAGATGTGTGTACTTTTTTTCCTTCGCTAGACTTTTTCTCATTGGTTTTTTTTGTAAGGTTTTAACGGGGCACATTATCTATCAATCATTGAATAAGTGGATTGTCCATTTAGTTAATACATGAACTGCTTACATTCATGTATACATATTCCCTAGGTTCTATGAACCATTTTGGATAGAAATGTATCTATTAATTTGGGCATTTAATATAGTGGCTTTTGGAGTGATTTCTCAACCTATAAATAGGATTTTCATTCACCATTGTAAGAAACTTAAGACATTTGAATAAGATCTTGTCTATATTTCTTGTTCTATATTGCTCATATTTTAACATAAAAAACACTTTTTCAATCTTGAAACTCCTCTTCAATTTTTTTTCCTTCAAAAAATCATTCCAATGTATAACCAAATGTTATTTTGATAAAAAGTGAAAAATTGGTATAAACGGATGGGAGCATAATCTTTTTGTGAAATATTTTTTTTGAGAAATAAAGAAAATGTAACTTAAGATACGTCATCTTCAATGCCGGTTGTATTTCAACATTATGATCTGAGTATGAGTTTGATGTTTTACCTTCTTGAGGTTCTGGCAGGTCAGACCTACTAGTGAAACAATTGTGAATCATATGTTTACTCAATGGATTCATAGTTACCGTGACCTTCCTCTCATGATCAATCAGGTTCTTTCAATCACATCCTTCATTTGTACTGTGTTACCTCTAAGAAGTGAGACTATTCTGATTCTCATATTATCTGATTTAATGTATTTTCAGTGGGCAAATGTCACGAGATGGGAGATGCGGACCAAACCATTTATTAGGACTCTTGAATTTCTTTGGCAGGAGGGGCATACTGCCCATGCTACTGCAGAAGAAGCAGAAGAAGAGGTTTTTATCTTTTTTATAGGCAGAGTATTCTCCAGTTAGTGTTTTTATATAACACATTGCTACTTGTTGTACTTCAGGCAATGCAGATGATCGATGTATATACAAAATTTGCTTATGAGCAAGCTGCAATACCTGTTATTGCAGGTAGGAAATCGAGGGTGGAGACATTTGCTGGTGCTTCAACAACCTATACAATTGAAGCAATGATGGGAGATAGGAAGGCTTTACAGGCGGGCACAAGCCACAACCTTGGTCAGAATTTCTCCCGTGCATTTGAAACACAGGTAATTTGGGATGTAACAATATGAATATGTTGATAATTGTCTTCAGTGAAAGTATTTATGGCACTTTGTAGTGAATTCTCATGCTTTAATTACCATTTCAGTTTTTATATGGTGTGAAATGTATCGTGTTACTGTTCAACATGCTTCAAGATCAGCAGTCAGACATGGTTGGGTTGACCAAGGGTTGTGATCTCTAACTGTTAGGATGAGCCAGTAGTGAACTTCTGGCGTAGTTTTAAATGATTGAGCCAAGAGATCTAATATTCATTGAAGTTAAGTTTTCTTAAAAAAATCAGATATCAAAGAGTGTGTATGTCCCTTGTCTTTGGCTTTCACATATGATTTACGTGTTACAACTCCTCTATCGTCCAAATTTCATGGCTCTCCCCTCCAAGATGACAGAAGTTTTGTGATCACAAATCATACAAGTGTCAAAATTATCCTTGTCAAAAAAATCATGCAAATGTCAAAATTACCATCTCTTAAGCTCAAGTCTCCATTTTGCACTTCTAAAAATTAATGTCAACATGGCAATACTGATTGCTGCAAACTAAAGTGACAAGTAAATGATAAAACTTGGAGATGTTTACTTGTGCAATTCCTTATTGATGACTACCAAAACCCTGGCCCACCCTTTTTCTCTTGGTGACACTCTTCAGGATTTGTGTTTTGGATTCCTTGGTGTGATTTCTGTGATTCCTTTCCATAGTCCAATTTTTCCTTTTACATGTTTTATAACCGTGGTTTCTGTGCCAACTTGCGCACACCATGATGAATTCCATTCCACGGGTATATCCTACCTCCACTAACACAGGTACCGGTAACTCTATCCATCAAGTTTGTACAAATGAGAAGAAATCACCTAGTGTTTTTGCTTCTGCTGGGATTTGAACATGAGACCTCATGGTTATCAGACCCACTTCAAGTATTTGGTGACATTACTCCTTTACCACTTCTTTGGGATCTAACGACTTCATCTTTCTCGTAGTTGGGTGGATTGGGTGACTTTTGCTAAGTTTCAACTGCTTATAGGAGCTAATTTGTGTGAGAATTTTCTGAGTCCAACCCATGACATCACTCTTTACCAAGCGACAACTCATGTATAGGGTGCAAATGTTGTGAAATACTGACATTTCTGTTTTGGTGCTATAATTATATTGCTTGAAGCGTCTAGCACCCTCTTTGTTAACCAATTATTTTTAGTATAACAGTTTTAATGTTTAAACAGTTCACAGATGAAAATGGGCAACGACAACATGTCTGGCAGACATCATGGGCAATTAGCACTCGCTTTGTGGGAGGTATCATCATGACACATGGGGATGATGCTGGCTTACTGCTACCCCCGAGGCTGGCACCTGTGCAGGTTCCTAAAACCTCTTTTTTAACTGTTTAATTTTCGTATCTCGCAAGTTTTGAATACTTGTCTCAAGTTTTGTGATTTTTTGGTCTATTTGTTGAGTGACGGCATTAAAGGTTTTAATTGCGAATCACCATAATCAAGTAGTATTGCAATAATAGGAAATTCTGAATAATTGGGTGGTCAAAAATTGAGTTGGTCTGCTTTATTTCTTCCTTTATCTTGTGTACGAATGCATATAAAGGCATTCTGTAGATAGCAATTTCGGCTGGCGGGTCATGGTGATTGAATATTTTCTTGTTGAATGCACCCAGGTCGTTATTGTCCCAATATGGAAGAAGGACAATGAGAAGACAGGAGTTCTGACTGTTTCATCATCTGTGAAAGAAACTTTACAAGCTGCAGGGATAAAAGTGAAGATTGATGACTCTGATCAGAGAACACCTGGCTGGAAATTCAACTACTATGAAATGAAGGTGTGTATTGACCTCTGTAGATATTCAGAAGTTACAAGATAAGAACCTATAGTTCAGAGGAAATGACTACCAAAATAAAACTGAGAGAACATGCATTTTAGTGTTTCATTAAGTAAATAGCTAGGTGTTTTAGTCACCGGCAGTTCTAAAATGCTTGTGTGGTTGTAGGCCTTAGTTTCTGATGCAATTTCTCTTCCGTGGATGGAGTTTTTTGTCTAGTCCTGACAGTTCTCTTGGATTAAGATGACACTGTGCTGAAAGTTGGTGTACATCGTTTTAGGCTTTATCAGGCACCTTCACTAGGGACAACATGAAGTGTTTGTTTGATTATACCCTGTAATACGCCCTGCTCCTATGTAGGGAGTCCCTTTGAGGATTGAAATTGGCCCGCGAGATGTTTCCAGTGGAACCCTGGTCGTCTCTAGAAGAGATGTTCCTGGGAAGCAAGGGAAAGTTTTTGGAATATCCATGGAGCCGTCCTCCCTAGTGGCTTACGTCAAAGACAAGTTGAATGAGGTCCAATCATCGCTTTTGGAAAGGGCAACAACTTTTCGTGATAGGTAAGTTCTAACCATTTTGTTATTTTGCTGTCAGTACAATGAACTGCATTAGTTGCCGTACACTCTTTCCTCCATTCGTTTTGATGATAACTTGTAGTGTACACATTTCCTTCAGAACTTGTACCATTAGTTGGATGATCTTTTACAAGTTCAGTGTTACCAAAAGCAAAAAACGCAAAAAAGCTCCAAGGTCCTTTGGAGCTTTAAAGCACAAAGCGCAAATAAAGCATGAATCTTATTGGAAAAGGCGTAAATGGAGGGAAAAAATACAAATATGTATGTGTAGTCCAAGATTAATAATCATAAGCATGGATAACAAATATATGGACAAAGAATTTAATTTTTTTAATGATAAAGCAAAATATTAATTGTTTAGTGTCACATCTTCAGGATTGCACTCATCGGCAAGAAAAAGTATGTCTTAAAGCCTTAATGACGACACAGAAAAGCCCATAAAGCGAGGCGAAATGCTTAACATGTTGGTGCCTCTCTTCGGGGCTTAAGCGCGCCTTTGACAACATTGTATTGTTATTATTTTTTCTCATCACTAAATTTCCTTTAGAGCCTTGTACCATTAATTGGACGACTTTTTACAACTTGTGCTTTTTTCACTACATTTCGTTTAGAAACTTTTATCATTAATTGGATGAGTTGTACAAGTTGAGTTGTGATAGCGCAAGACAAGATGTTCGGAAATGTTGGAGCAGGATGGATGTAGTTAGGCGTGAGGCATCACCTTGTAGGATTTTTAATTTTGTGGTTACTTGAAAAGAAATATAGAAATTCCATAAAAGATATGTATAGGGGTGGTCACAACTGTAAGGATAGTTGAAAAGATATAGAGTAATTTTTGGTACAATGGGATTATACCTGAGATTTAAGCTCTTGCTTATTTGTCTTCGTTATGGATGAGCTAACCAATATACATGAAATCACTATGATTCGTGTTCTGCATTTGATATTGTGATGATTGGCGAAACTAACAAGAGAGTGGATCATGAAAGTTGGAACTATAGAGGATAGTGTAATAGGTTTTAGGAATAGAAGACAAAATATTTGCACGCGAGATTAGCCCTATAAGAAGAATGCAGAAGTGAGATTAAACGGTGACGTGATGCCTAAACACAGTCAATTCAAACATCTAAGCTCAATCTCCGTGATAAAATAGATGTTTCTTTTGGAATTAAATATGATGTATGAACTTTTCCTTTTGAAAATAAGGATGGCCAAGATGGAAGTGCTATGGCAGTGTTATGTGATAGGAAAGGCAAGTTCCATAAATGGTTGTACGACGAGCAAGACAAGCAAATGGGAGTAAATGTTAAGACTTCTAAGCCAAGAATATCCACAAGATACAAGTTGATGTTAAGCAAAAATAAACGCGATTAGAAACATAGAACATCTAACATGGTATAAGTAGCACACCTAAAGGTAAAAATGAGAGTAGGTCATTTGAAAAGTTCTGACTATTTAAAACTCTACATGCTCTGCTTTGCAGGTGCCACACATCAGATTGGAGAAGGAACGAGAACGACATAAACATAAAATCCCATTAAGGGAAATTGTCTCAGAAGATCTACAGTCTCCCATAGTTAGAGTGGGCTTAGGTAAGAATAGCAAATGAGATGATACCAAGTGGAGTAAGACACAGTTGTACACTTACATTAGGTCTTGTTCTTGTGTTTGCCCAAGTCATTTTATTTTGGTTACACTTGTATGTCCTTGTAGGAGCAAGTGAGATTTAGAGAACCTCTAGTCTTAGAGAATTCCTGAGCAGGATGGCTAGGGTTGTATCTCTTTACTTATCAAAGATAAAAAAATGTCAAGGGCCATGGAAAGAAAATTTGACCTAAATTACTAGAAATGTCATGGACGAAAACAAGAGTACTTACTCCAGTGAAGCACACACCTGTCCTAAAAGCTATGTTTCTCGGATTCTTCAAAAATGTGGATGGGTGCGTGTCGGATACTCCAAAAGTACTGCATTTGGGAGAATCCAACACGGGTGCCACAACAATTTTGGAGAGTCAGAGCAACATAACCTAAAAGTATGCCAACAAAAATAAACGTAATTTCTCGGACCGATAATTCTAAGTTTGCATCAAAGAACATCTATGTTACCTCTAAAAGCATCAAAGATCGATGCACTGTGAATAAGCTCAAAATACAAGCTGAAATTTGGACACTTGAGCAATCTAAAAAAATCAGACCGATAATTCTAAGTTTGCAGTTGCTTACTATTTTCTAGTGTTTTTCAAGTAAGCAAAAAGATTTACACATTCCCATTTGCTTTAGACTTTAGTGCCTGTGTTTCATGCATCTCTCTGTGTTGGATATTGAGTTTCTTTCTGATTTTCTGTTGCACAATCATATCATTCCAGTAACATTGTGGACGTGTATTCATATAATGAGCTTAAGGAGGCAATAGCTGAAGGAAAATGGGCAAGGGGGCCTTGGTCAGCTGGGTAACCTCTCATACCTTCATTTCTTTTGTATCTGGTGTATATGGTTCATTCCTTGTATATTTTGTCGGTGATCTGGGACTCATGTGTTGATCACAGTGATGAGGAAGAATCAAAGGTGAAAGAAGAAACGGGGGCAACCATTAGATGTTTCCCTTTTGAGCAACCTGAGGGACCAAAGAAGTGCTTGATGACAGGAAATTCAGCAGATGAAGTTGCAATATTTGCCAAATCTTATTAGCAGCTTCTTAACTCTGCTACTGTGCACAATGATGCTGAAGTGCATCAGTAGAGTTTTGTTGTTCTTTATTGTCGGCGTTTTAGTTGTAGATCTAGTTATACTCATAGTGATAGTAGTTATAGTTTTCCTGTTATATTTAAATGACACTACTAAGATCAGGCAAGAATGCAAGAATGCAGGAAGGGAAAATGTCTGCCCGAAGCTACGAAGTCATGTTTGTAAACTCATTATGCTAGAAAAGCACACCACATTAAATTTGTATCTAAAATCAAGCAGCAGAATTATTTCTGCTCATTTCTTCTTGGTGTTTAGAGATGTGACCTCCAACGATAAGTATAAAGTTCAATTGCTCTTTTGTGCATACTAAATGTAAAACTCAATTTTCTGAACTAATTGGGTGAATTTGCTGTTTGCTGTTCACTGTTCTAGAACTTTACATGTAGTTTTTAGGACTTGACTATGATGTGATTGTCTTTGTCCAAATGGTAAGTAGTGTTAAAGATCTGCCCACTAATAATAGTAGTAGTAATAATAATAATAATAAAACACTAGAGCTCAACTCTATGCCTTCAAAAACATTTCTATTCCTCTCACTCACTCCAGACAACTCACATTATTCAAGTGGCACCACATTTCATGCTATTCTTTTTTTTTCTTCTTCTTCCGCTCTTCCAACTGGACATCAACTTTTTCACCATTTTTGGCATCACCCATGGCGTGCAAAGTCATTTGAACATATCTCACCATAATTTCATTGTCAAACTGTAATGTAGGAGAAGGAGAACCACATCCGCACCTGCCTTCTTGCACATGTAACACCAGGTAATGCATACAACCTTCTGCTTTTTCAAGTTCTCCATTGTCACCGAAGTTAACAAAGACACCACCTTTGGTGCTTTTGGAATCCATATTGCATCACATGGAAACATTTACTCCTCCCTAACCAACATATTCTCATTGAAAGTCTTTACAGAAAATAACGTATTAACTGGCCTATTAAAAGGATGACGTATTAAAAATTGAAAGGTATTAATGAATACTAGTCGTTGGACTGAAACGTAGAAGGACGACATATTAAATACTGTAACGTGTATCATGAACATAAATCTTCTTATACGATTTCTGATTAGTCGTTGGATTAGTACGTAGAAAGGTGACGTATTAAAAATGGAAAGGTCTATCAATGAATATCGGTGATCTTATAACAAATTCTCATTGTCGTTGGACTAGTACATAGAAGGATGCTGTATTAAAAGTTGAAAGGTGTATGAATGAATATCAGTGTTCATTGGACTAGTACGTAGAAGGATGACATATTAAAGTCTAAAACCGTATCATAGAAGTGTCCTAATCATTATCGTATAGTATGTAGAAGGGTGACGTTTAAAAGTCAAAAAACGTATCAATAAATAGAAGTATTCTTATCATTATCGTATAGTACGTAGAAGGATGACGTATTAAAAGTATAAAGACATATCAGTAAATAATCTGTGTTCGTTCGTATCATGTTCATACCAAAATTGGCAACAAGACCATAGTGTTGGCAAGTTTTGACATTTGAGCGCTAGCTTAGATAGTTTTGATTTAAAAGAGGGAAATAAAAGAGGAAGCAAAATATTACTACATCTTTCCACTTTTACTTGTCCGCTATATTAAAAATAAATGTTCACTTTTACTTGTTCAGTTTAAAAACCAAGAGATAATATACCATTATATACTTATTTTACCCTTATTATTAAGTACTACTATTCATTTCTCAATATTTAGATGGCTTATGATAATTAGAGGTGATAGTATAAAATTAATATTTTATTTATTACTTCTTAAGGGGTATGCCAAGTTAAACATGGCCGGAGAGAGTAAATTTTATTTATTTCCACGCCATGGTGTAAACACACGCATCCTATGTGGCATAAGAGGACGCTGCATAAGTTGCCCGGAAGGATGCGAATTGCCACGTAAAACAACTCGTAGGACACATATGTCTACTTGTTCAACTCTATACAAGTTTAAGTGTCTACTTGTGCATATCCAAAGTTGAAGGGCATAGACGATGTCAGATGCGGTCAAATTAAAGGACATGTTTATGTATTATGCCTTAAAAATATTACTGCTAAATTTCTCATTTTGGGCCAAACTCCCATCATTCAAAGCATTACAAAGACAGAAAGATACGAAATAGATGTCTTATCAAAAGTAAAGTAACATACCATGGGAAAGTGAAATCATACAATCAACATCAAAGGCAATAGATAAAGAAAACTTGTAAAGATAGACATTAACTAAATCCTAGCACTTGTCCTCACCAACATTTCCCTTGTCGATGGTCTCCATTTTTATGGCAGATTTAGATTTCCTTGGCTTGAACCATGTAGCACAAATTAGATAAAGCACAAAGTTTATCACTCCCAATATAGCAAGAAGTCCATAGAAACAATCAAGCCTTCCATAATTTATGTTGTCAGCAAGCCAGTCATGACCACCATTGCTTCCTGTGACCTTCTTGATAATAGACACTAAGAAACTACTAACAAAGAAACCAAGAGCAAGAGTTGTCAAGAAAAGGCCAGTGCTCATAGTTTTCATCCCTTTTGGTGACTGTGTTATGAAGAAATCGAGTTGCCCCGTGTATATGAATCCTTCCCCTGCTCCAACTAGAAAGAATTGTGGGATCAAGTAGAATACACTAATAGGCAACGTTGATATGTTGCGCCCTGTAGACTTTGCCACTGACAACCTTTTCATCTCAACTAGAGCAGCTATTCCCATTCCCATTGTAGACAACACAAGCCCAATAGCTATTTTTTGAAGGCTGGTAAAACCTGCATGACCAAAAAATACTAATTATAATGCCTTGCAACTTCATACTCTGTGTTCATTTTGTATTTGAATGTGTACGTACCTGGTTTTCCCTTCAATTTCTGCCATAGTGGCATGATAAATCTGTCATAAATAATCAAAGTGATTAAGATGGCGGAGACAAAGAACACGGTAAGAGAGCCTGCTGGAATTTTGAATTTGCCAACATTTCGTTCCATCGTTGCAGCTTGTTCAACTGAAAATGTAATCATTTGTGCATAAGTTGTCCAGAAAAGGATAGTTGTAGCCCAAATTGGGATTAGCCTAGCCATCATTTTAACTTCCTCCACTCTAGTGACTGTGCACAACTTCCACGGATTTGGATTTGGATCATGGTCCTCAAAATCTCCTTGTGCTACAATAGCAGCCTTGTCCAGAAACCGAAATTGTTCAGTGTGTTGAATTCTTGAACCCTCTGGATTAGTCTCGTAAAGCATGCCAACATCATACGGAACATCCATATTCCTTTTCCTTTTAGCAGCCAAAATGACTTGAAATATTTGGACTATAGGACTTCCTGAGCTCTTCTTGTACCGGTACCTTTTAGTACCCGAGAAGAAGATTATGATAGCAATTACCATAGATAGGCAGCAAATACCATACGCCCAGCTTCTTCCAACTTCATCCTGAACATAAACAAGCACCGTAACTGCTGCCAATGTTCCTATGCTAATGAATATGAAGAATCTGTTGAAAAAATACGCCATTTGTGATTTTTCCTTTTCATCTTTCTCATCAAATTGATCTGTTCCAAATCCAGATACACTAGATTTTAAACCACCAGTGCCTAGTGCTATTAGATATAAGGCCAAATATAGAATTCCCATCTGGAATCCATTTGCTGGTCTGCAGTACTTGTCATGAGGATGACAAGGAGGTGGCCTCAGCTGTGGCAACCCCGTAGTCACTGTTAACATGCCAGTTCCCTGAATCAAGTTTTAATATTAATTATCTTTTAACACAAATAAAGTTAAAAACACGCGATCAAGCAGTATTTGTTTAATTACCAGTGCCTGTATAAGAGCAAAGATTGCTATGGTTTTGTATCTGCCAAGGAAAGAATCAGCTAGAAAACCTCCAAATAGGCAGAGGAGAAAGGCTGTGCCCATGAAATCTGTGACTATATTGGCTGATGCTGCACTTGGTAGATGCATGGTACCACCCAAGTATGTGACTAGATTTACTGCTATCCCCATTGTTGAAAGCCTTTCATTTATTTCAATCCCTGTCAAATTGATCAGTAATTACTATGTCAATTATGTATTCACTTATTATATTTTCTACCATGCTCCTCAACTCCCGGACGAAAAGTTAACAAGATTATGAAGGGGGGTTGAAACAAAAAAAAGACACAGTAACTCTGGCTCCTGTAACAAAGAATAAGAACAGAAAAAAAGAATTTTTTTTCCACATCAATTAAAGAGATTGAATATTACATGTGAATGCGTTTCAGAATCCAGGATATTGAAAATCTTTATACTATATGTTAAAGAATGAAAAAGTTTCACATCGGTGGTTAATGAGATGAATGGTCTCCTTTCTCCTCCCTTTGAGCTAACTTTTGGAGTGTGAGTTAGCTTAAGATCTAATTTTACACCATATTTGAGAATATAAGATAATTTAAAACCCACAAAATATGGAATATGGTATAATATATTCCCACTCCTAAGTGAGGGGAAAAGTTGATATACTGATTCTGGTGGAACTTCATCTCATGGCATTTGCATGAACGAACTAGGCCTATTTTTCATCCTCCTCAAGACTAACCTAATTTTTCATTCTATTTTTGTGCATCGCTAATGCTATTATGCAGTTTCAGATTCCCCAAGACATGACCTTAGATATTAGTGTGCGGAGGTAGTATATTAGGATAAAAGGTTAGTAGGTAGTGGAGTGTTCCCTTGCTTTCGAGGGCTCAGGCTTGTTGGTGCATGTCGTTGTACTAGCCATATTCTTGTAGTTCTAGCTTTTGATATCTATCTGTTTATTGTGTTTCGAGCGCTACTGCACTATTTTGTTGTTGTTCATATTCTTTTAGGCTTTGCAGTGCTTCTCTTATTAATTGTTATGTTTTCTTCTAAATACCTGGAATTGCTGCACTTGAGCCGATGATCTTTCGAAAACAACGTTTATACCTAGTGATAAGGACTGTGTACACTATACTCTCTTCGGACCCCACTTGTGGAATTTCAGTGAGTACGTTTTTCTCTTTAGTTGCTAACCTCAAAGAGTAGTACTACTAGCTAGAGTTGAAAATATGCAAAAGGGAATATACATACTAACCGAGGACAAGAGCAGCAGGCACCCAACCACCAGTTTTAGATTTATCAGCAGGGAGACCCTTGTAGTTAACAGCATCTGAAACTGTCCAACTAGTACTCATCTGTAGTGACATGCATGTAAAACAAGTTATTCCAAGATTATATAACAAAGAATATTGAATCTCCACTGATTAACTAGATATAAAAGTAAATATTCTGTTACCATTTCTTTTCCAAACACTACTACTGAAAAGCCTTGGGAAAATAATACTATGTTGTTATTGAACTAGTTAATAGCTAGCAGTGACACTTGGTTTTGCTTGTGACTTGTGAGTCCTATCCTTTTTATAGGCAACCTCCACTACTAAATTAAAAGACAGAGCTTGGTGTTAGGATTAGGCCTATCCCATTTTAACATGGAAGGTTCTGGGATCTTGATTCATATAATTTATTTCTGGTTCTCAAGGTTGATATTATAAAGTTGATGTTGATTTGTACTAAGTGGGGAGATGATAGTCTGATAGATATTGGTGCCAAAGAGAATCTGGAACATGCAATACCACCTTTTTGGTGTAACCAATTGATGATATACATTGGTTTTGGATGTTGTGAGAGAGTCCCGTGCCTTATTTTCTTGAATCCTAATTAGTGCTTTTGCTACCCCACAACTTGAAGAAAAGAAAAGCTATACCACCTTTTGTTTTCCACCATTGTCTTTCTGTATGGACACAAATATTACATTATTTTGACAATTAAATATACGTGGAACATATAGTACTTGATTAACAATCACTATGCTCCAACATATATTTGATTTCTCCATCAGGTAGTGTCAATTTCAATAAAGTATAATACTGATCGAAGACCTTATATGGAATAATGGATGTGTATTGACCCATGTGCATAGTTAACCATATCCTCAAAAGATTGAAGTCAATGTGCACCATTATATATCTTGTCTTGGAGGCCAATAAGTGGTCATGAAAGAAAACGTTGAAATAATAATTGAGAAGTTTGTCTGTTAAAGTCAACATCACATCCAAATTAATGATCTTGAATTCATTCTTCAACTATTTCATGGCCAAAGCCTATTTAGTTGGTTGCAGTTGGTTCCATTTTACTATTTGATGTAGTTTGGTTGGGTTACTATTTTGTTTAGTAGTTGGCCTCTTTGGATTGAACATTAAAAAGGAAAAGCAAGCTTGGCTTTAATTTGGTGAGGTAATATAAAAAGAAGCACTATTAGGATATTGTGTTCGGGGTGGTAGGCATTTTTAGGCACGTCTTGCTTGCTTGTGTGTTTTATTTGCCTTTTAAGTTCAACGACAAGAAAATTTACTTGCATCTTTTGTAAATACTAAATGTAATACTTCTATTCGCTTCTTCTTGGTGTTTAGAGATGTGATCACCAACGACAAGTATAAAGTTTACTTGCATCTTTTGTGCATACTAAATGCAAAACTCAGTTCTCTGAACTAATTGGGTTAATTTGCTGTTCAACTCTTGTAGACCTTTTACTACATCTAGTTTTTAGGACTTGATTATCAGACTATGATATGATTAGTTTTTGTCTAAATCATGTTAAAAGAACTACCCATTGTCAAGATAAATAATAATAAAACACTATACTCGAGCTCAAAGTCTCTTGCCAAAAGTAAAATTAGTCCACAGGAATAGTTCTATTATCAGTAAATTCCAAAGGAATAATTATAGATAAAAGAAAACAAATTAAAGTTGAAATATAAGCTCCAAATGAACCTATTTACAACCAGAAACTGCAGGATGTTAAAAAGTGTGCTTGAAATATAAGCTCCAAATGAACCTATTTACAACCAGAAGCTGCAGGGTGTTAAAAAGTGTACAATTAGCTATCTTCGACCTTACATTTCTTCTTTCTTTCTCTGATTTTCTACACTTACTTTTTACTTTTCAAAAAGTTGAATGCATTTTTGAAAAAAAGAACAAAATCGAGACCCTTGTTTGCATATGGCGGAAAAAAGGCCACAAAATTCTCAAGTAAAACCAAATGGGAAACAAGTAATTGGAAAACCTCCATTACACAGGTACAAACCTCCAGAATCTATCCTGTTTCTGAAGGCTACCCTGCCAAAAAGTAAGCTTTCTGTATGACCTTGCAAACTATATTCTTTTGCATCATAAAAGGCTGTGGCACTATCCGAGTAGAACACATCTTTATTTGTATCTTTCTCAAAATGCTTAATGTAACTCCTCAAGTCCTCATGAACCTGATTGCTTTCCGGTGACTTCTGACCAAAAGAGAACTGGAATTGTTGTCCTGGATCACTGCCTTTTTGCTTGACTTGATATAGTAGAGGTTCATCATTGCAGCTGTTAGCGGTTAAACTTGAATCTTCATGACCATCTGTGTTTTGAATGTGGCTGCCTGTCATCTGTTAAAAGGAGATCAACTTTAGGTATGACTAAATTGTAATCCATCATCGTGATTCTTCACTGTATCTTAAGATGTTAGTTCCCTATTTTGTGAGTGATGTGACTATGACTAAGGGTAGGGAAGGAGAAAGAAAGAGTATTCTATTCATAGGTTCATGACCATACGTGTTTTCATGAAATTCCAGGTTGCTTTGTCTGCTTGCTTAAAATGATGGATAAACAAGTGAAATAGGGCTTAGATATTCCAATTCAATACATAATTTGCTAGTCAAAGACCTGGGAATGCTAGAGCTTGTAGCCAGAAGAGGCTAGCTGTGTTTTTTCATTGCATATGCATCAAAATTCATGTTTTTTCAAACAAGGGTTAGGGAGGTGGCGTATTAAATATCTCACAAGCTCATATATCTGCAACCTACACGAGTTAAAAATAAAATTAACTGAAAAAGAACAAAAAGGGACAGTTGCAAGGGAAGTTGTACCTCCATCTACACAAGGGGCAGGATATAATCTAGGGAGGCTTATAAAACTGAATTTGCAAAGCAATAATAGATGTGACTGTCCAGTTTCTATGCAATCTCAATCCCATTAGGGGTCTACAATTTTTATGGGAAAACTACACAAAATAGACCCAATTGTGAAACTATTTCCCAAAATTGGACCCAACCCAATCTATTTAGGCTTAATGGACCAGCGGCCCAAACTATTTACCCACTCACTCACTCCACTTTCTCCTTTCTTATTTCGCCTATGATGTTGGCATGACGCTGCATCACTACTATGAATTAATCATATGTGATACTCCATCGTTATATTGATACCATATCGGTATAATATAGGACTGAGCTGAATCATTTGTGGTACTCTGTCGGTATGTTGATACCCCATTGGTATCATATAGGATTGGGCTCTTTTTTTAAGAAATAAATAAGAAACAATTAAGAGAAAATTATTAAAGTTACAATCTTATTTATTAAACTCTAAATTAGTAGAAAATATATTTATATAATTTTTTTCCTCTTTTTGCAATTTTTTTTTAAAATTGTATCTAAATTATAATTCTTTTTTTAACTGTTTTTAAATTAAAATATTGAAGAATTGAAGCATACCTCAATGATTATGTAGATATACAGTAATGGTATCATAGATGATTGAATAATCTCATCGAATGACTGAAAAAAATCTTAATGAAAACACTGTTCAGTTACTCTTTGATACCACCAGAGTATATTATAGTTTGATGGTATCAAGGAAGAAGAAGTAGTCCTTCAATGAAGACACTGCTCAGTTACTCTTTGGTACCATCAGAGTATATTCATATATTGTAAAATACTGTGATGGTATCAGAGAGGAAAAAAAGGAGCAAAATAAAAATAGATGTATGCCATTTTAACATAAAAAGGGGGTATGAAAGAAATGGAGTATTTAAGGGTAAATATTTTACTTTTTTGGGGTATAAATGTTCTTTTCCCTATATTTATTGACTGGATTTTTGAATAAGAAGAAATGTTCTTGATTTGCCTTTATAAGGGGTCTACAAGATTCTTTTTTGATAACCGAGAAATCCCCGAGAACCAATGACGCATGATTTGCAACTTGGTGGAACAAGGATCCGCCTTTTTACCCTTCTCCACTTATATACCAACTTTACGTACATGGCAGAGTTCGAACTCGTGACCTAACCCATACATCACATGTCGTACTCTTACCTTTAGACCAAAGCCCATGAGGGGTTTATAAATTTGAGAAGAGAAGTTTTGAATCTCCAAGATGAAGCAAAATAGGCATCAATCAATCTTTCCATGGTACAAGCAGTAGAGTACAATACTATGATGCCTTAAATGCTCCTCCTTTTTTAGTCGTAATAGAGAACTATTCTCTCATGAATCATACTGTGCATCCCATATCATCTTGACCCGCTAACATTATATTCACACCTGTCTTTCTATTTCATTATTCAACTTTAGGTCTGTCAACATTAATTTGATCAAACACTTAACAGCATTGACAATATCTCATCTCACTTTGTTTTAACACTGCTTCATTTCGTATAATAATAACTCTTTAGTTGCACAGCTGATCCCGTCAGAGCGAGATACCCCATGTTATATACTAGCATCTCTTTTGGTTCTTAGGTTACATTAATAAAAACTTGAGTTCTTATCTGTTCGCAACTTCTCTATTAAGTTCCCTTTTAGAAGTAAGCAGGTGAAAGTGAAACTATCAAGGTCTAGTGCTTTATCCTGCGCCTTTTGACTGCCTCCCAAACTTCCTCTATTTGGTTAACCGATGTACCTGTTTAGCGTCTCTTCCTCAACAAATTCTTTGCTCCATCAAAAACAAAACTATATAATACTCCCTCTGTTCTCCTCTCAACCTTGTTGTCTACCCATCCAATCTATTGACCATGACACAAGAATGCAAGACATGTCTGCAGAATTGCAGGTACACTAAACAAACTCCCTCCCTTGCATTTTATATGGCACTATTTCCTTACTACGTTTCGAAAAGAATAATACCTTTCTATAATTGGAAACTATTTATCTAAAAACTTCTCATTTTACCCTTAATGATATTCCTTTATAGCCACAGAAATCTCCTGGCACGTTTAAAACCATAAGTTCCAAAAGTCTTTCCTTCTTAAACTTTGTGCCCAAGCAAACCACACCACAGCAATTTAAATGGAGGGAAGTATAGTAGAGCAAAACACACTAATAAATGACATCAACTCTACTTCCACCAGCTGCAGATAGAACCTATAACCAGCAATGATAGGGCATCTACTGAAAGACACGGGTATTAACTTCGAGTCTTCCAATTGCAGTCACACTACTTGAGTAAGATGACTTTAGTAGTCAAAATGAACAGTAAAGTATATATGTGCCGACTGTTGATACCCAGGGAACCAATGATATACTAATCACCTCAGGAGCATATGAAAAGTAGTACATTTCACAGACATCACCCTTTCAATGAATAAGTTAAACCAGTGTTTCAGTTATTTAATGATCAGATGATTTTGATGCTGTATAATAAAGTTAAAACCTTTGTCAGATCGAGAGAGGAACCTGTTTGTAGTTGGAGTAACTTACAGGGAAAGACGTTGACATAGCGCTTGGACTCCCTAGTAGGACAGGAACAGGAACAGCTACAGCAGTTGTAGTAGTAGCTCCAACAGAGCTATGAGATGGGTATTCTGGTGCTGAGAAGTCAGAGCTATCAAAAGTTGATATGGATACACATTCATCAAAATATGTCAGTGCTTCTTCAGTAAGACGTTTAGTCATTTTTTTCCTCTCATTACTTCTCTGCAGAGAAAATACAAGTACAAAGAGTGCAAGCATACACAGTAAGAAGTCAAAAAATCAAGGGACAGAAGACTAATTCTAAATCGTTCAGATGTCAATGCCATGAGCTCAAGATGAGTTAAGTAATTGCTGAAGTAGAATGGCAAGAAAGATGAAAGAAAGTAACAAAAGAACATGACCAAACAGCTTTATCTCATTTATCTTGTATGTGTAATACTTGCACCTTCTGGTGGATGGATAACTTCTAATCTAATCTATTTTGTATAACTGCATATCCAACTTAAATTCCACTTTTTTCTTCTTAAATTCCACATTTTGCACTTTTTTTTCCTGTTTTCTATTTAAGTTGGAGATGGAGAAGGCAATAGACTAAGAGGGTGTTTGTATTGGCTTATTTTAAGTAGCTTTTGGCTTTTAACTCTTTTTAATTTTTGGAGGTGTTTGGGAAAGACAAAAAAATGTTTTTAAGCACCTACATTTAGGCCCAAAAAGTACAAAAATAAGCTAAAAGCCAAAAGTTGGGTATGAGCAACTTATGGCTTTTAGCTTATAAGCTACATAAAAAAAGCCAATCCAAACACCCCCTAAGAAAACCTACTTTTCTTCCTGCACGAGATCTCTGAGGAGGTGAGGGCTTTGGATCAGACAGTATCTCCTTGAGAATCCTACTTATCTCCTGGCCTCGATGCTCTTCAACAGCAAGATCTGATCGAAGTTTTCTAGCCCTCTCTTCAGACTGCAAATTTATGTAACAGCGAACTTCAGTAATGAATGACAAGAAGATAGAAAGAGAAAAATATGATTACGGTCATAACACTGAAACACTCTACATGCAGAAGCCTAATATACAAAGAGTACTCCCCAGGAAGATCTCTAAAGGACCCCAAGAAAAAAGAATCCTTTTTAGTATGTATTCAAGATTCTTAGTGATAGGAACTGCGAGATCAGGATATTCTTTATTTTTTTTATCTTTTTTTGTTGACAAGGGAAATATTCTTTAGTTTTATCCCCTATTGCCAACAAAAGAAGTAGCAAAAACTGAGCCAAGTAACACAAACTGGTGCATCTTCACATTTAACAATAGATACAGAAGCTCTATATAAGAATGGCCAAAAGAATTATCCCTCTCTACTAATCGTCAATGAAATAACTCACCTCATCAAGTTTTCTGGCATATTCCCTTCGAACATCTGACATTAATTCAACAGCCTCAGAGTTGACCAAGTTAGGTGGGATATCAGCAACATTAGCAGTTGTAATAGCATTAACATTGTTCCGTCGGATAGCCTAAAATAAACACAAAATAAGAAAAAATGTAAGGGAGACAACTTCTAAGTAAAAAGCATGCACGTCAACAGTACATGCTTAAGTTGAAAATAGATTCATCTTTATCCCAGAAAATTTTTTTGAAGATATATTAATCAGAATTTTTCCATCACCAACATGCACAATGAATACAAGACATTCTTCTGCAGACAAAACATTTCACCTTCCACAAGTCTTTTGAATTCCATCATCTCTAGTTATCAAAAGCCACATGCATATCAATTACTAAAATGAATTAAAAAGCCACATGCATATTGATATTAATGACCAAAATGGATTAAATAGCCACACACATATTCATACTGTTAGAATAGGAATAGATATATACAATCCTACTTAGAGTAGGAATAGAAATATATCTATTCCTATTCTAACACATACTAATGACCAAAACTGGATCAAAAAGCAACATGCATAATCAAATTAATAACTTGAAGATCTTCACAAAAATAAGGCTGACATCCTTGCAGAATCAAACTTGTAAGACGGCACTTTCCAAAAAAAGAGAAGTATTTGAAAAGCGTTAATCAAAAATCCTCAAGTATTTGAATACCATCAGATACCAGGACATTTACTTGAGAGGTAGTTATTCTTGTGTCCATGATACCATTGGAACTTACATCTTCAAGGTCAGTCTGAATATCAGAAATAGCACGCCTCACTTCGGAGCGAACAGTCTCATATATTCCGCTAGTAGCAGTATCAGCACCCCACTGGTCACTTCGAACTGACTGAAAGATAATAAAGATACAAAACCATGTTACATGGAGTTTCTACAGAAATGGAGGGAATCAAGCTTTTTGTTCCTCAACTATTCAGCCTCTGACAATTTTATACCCTGGTTTCTAAAGTTCCCATCCTAGTCCCCCAATTATATCACATTAAAAGTTTGTTTCTGCCTAAGTCAAACATCAATACATTCTAGTAGAGAATGATTTTTTACTTTTCATTTGGTAGATATATAAAAATAGTTCATCCACCACAAGTGAAAATGATACTGTTGAATATTCTTGAGCAAATGAACTAGATCAGAAAAACTACACAGCTAACATGCTTTTTGTTTTTCCCGATCATATAGGTAAATAATCAATACAGCATAAGCAGTTACGGAGAGCTGCATGAATTAGGTTGCTGAACTTCCTGTCTTTAAAGTTTGAAGAAAAATTTGTTTGTTTTTAACCAATAGTCAATGTAAAATGAAAAGAAATGTGACAATCCACTTCCAGCTGTCTCGCTTCCAACTGAAGGAGACTTCAACAAACCCACCTGCAACCCCCTCAAAGACAAGAGGGACTTGCTTGGATGATAGGCACCCCTCACTTCCAACTCTAAGTTTGTGAGTTCTAGTCACCGGGAGCAAAAAGGTGGCAGCTCTCCAGGGAGAGGTAAAATTTTAAAAAAACTCAGACCTAGTGAACCAAAAAACCTATGTTCTCCTAGGAAAACTAGTTAACTCCATATATTATCTCCATAACCCCTTCGTCTAACACATCATCATATACGAATCTACCACCAGGACTCCAAACTCTAGCATAAAGTAGTGACCGCTTTGGCCAATTTGCTTTTCTTAATTAAGAGTATTTCCGCCCACAGAAAATACCAAACATGAAAATGAAGAAGAATATTGTTCCTTTTACTTTGGTTGTCTTCTACTATTTTGCTGTCAACACTTTTCTCCTCTTTAGTTTTTTTCATCATAACTTTTTAATCTTGTATTTTTCGAGCCTGTTTTGAAAACACTTTTCTTGAGCTGAAGGTCTTAGCGGAAACAGTCTTTCTACCTTACCCAAGGTAGGGGTAAGGTTTGTGTACACCCCTACCCTCCCCGGACCCCATTTATGGAATCGCACTGGATAAGTTGTTGTTATTGCAAAAGTAAGAAGAAGAAAAGAAAGTTAGGAGAGAGACGTGACCCAGTGTATAGTTCAAGTTGTTTATTCATATCTTATTTCATCCTTCATCTTTTTTGGTTTGGCATTTGAAAAGCCAAAAGCAGGTAAAAGTAATTCTTCAGACAACTCTAAAGCTGTTTGGATTGGTCTAAAGAGAAAGAGCAACACGAGGACATACTCCGCTGACAGAACAAAAGGATGGAAATTTGAAAAATAAGAAGACAAATATACCAGACATTCTATGGTTGGAGAACAAATAATATATTTTCTTGCAAGAAATGTGATGCTTGGTTCTATTTGACATGCGCTACAAACATACTCTCTAAACAGTGTTGAGATAGACAGTAGTACAATATGCTCCAAACAAGAACTCACCTTCATTTGGTCACAAACAGCTTTTATGGTCTTCTCTTCGGCTTCTGACAAAGAACATGCAGAAACTCCATCTTCCCAATTTGAAATATGCAGACTACTCTGGAAAAGATAACGATATCTGAGATCATAACTGCAGCCTGAAATAATTGAAAATACTGCTGCCACACAAATTATACTCACAGCAGAATCATCTTCAGAATATTCAGTGACTTGACCATGCCTCATTGCCCCTGGTGAGCTCTTGGCTTGTCTGCTTCTTTCAGTATCATTTCTAACTAAACTGAAATTTTGGGAACTGTTAGCTACCTTTTTCGATGAAACTCTCTGGGTGGTGTTTGATTGCAGCTCCTTTTCACTCTAAGATCATATTAAATTTAAGTAAGAATCTATCACATAAAAAGGTCCAACCTGAATACGATTCCCACACACTAAAACAATAAGAAAATGTAAAAGCAAGTTCAAAAATAGCACAGGTCGCATATATATAGTAGACAACTTCTAAAAATACATGTTTGGTTTCTGTAGACTGTAATACGTATGATTCATCATATATAATACCCGTGTTACAGAACAAACAGCATAAATTCTTCTACTACTTCAAATTTACAAAGAAGTTAGCACGCTATATTTTTCCCTGGGATGTCAACTCAACTACAATGAATAATATCCATACACGTCTGTGTAGCAGAATGAATAGCATCCATATTGAAACTACTCAACCACATCCAATAGTAATAATGGTTCACCAAGTCCTTGCCAGTTGGGTACTTTTACCGAAAATGATGCTACTACTTATGAGCACCATGGCATTGCATCAACCATACTACTACGTATGCCAATGTGGAGGACTATCTAGTCAAATTCTCCCTTTTATCTATTTTCTCTGCCTATTTCAATCAGCAGTAAATCATACAAAGACCATTTAAAGTTATGATACGCAACGATATGTTAAGTGTTAAAATAACTATACTTAGACATACCAGTTCAGATTCACCTACTACTTCCAAAGTCAAAATACCATTCCTTACTAAAATATAACAAGTGATAAAAGGAAAAATCAAAATTTGTACAATCTAATACTCTAAATCACAATTAACTGTATTTTGAAGTCAAAACTATTAAATTTTACATCAAATAATTGCTTAAATATTATTTATAACCAACCCTCAACTATTTGATAGCATTTTTATCCTAGTTTACTTTTGTTTGCCAAATGTTAAAGGATATATGAGAAATATCACTCCAAAAACTGGTCAAATTTGATCCAAAAGACAACTAATTTGTACACTCATTCCAAATTTCCAGAATCGTAGAACAAAACATCAGATTGCAAACCTCATAAGCAGATCCGTAGTGTCCTCTGGACACAGAACGACCTCGAACTCTGGAAATACTCCGACCAATTCCATTTTTAATACCGGAGTCTCTCTTAACCGTCCGCCCCCTCTCTTCCACAACATCACTAACTGAATTTTTCCTCGTAACACCAAAATTCTCCTTTTCTTTGAGTTTACCTTTTTCATTCTCGGTGCAGAAGAGAGGATTGTCGCACTTATTGGAGAATTCTGAATCAATGTCGAATTTTGACGAAGTTCTGGAAATTGAGCTTACACTCAAGGAACGCTTTCGGACAAACGGAGGAGCTTTGGAAGATGAAGAATTTGAATTGGAGTTGGCGGTTCCTCTACGGGAAGTAGATTTGAAGGCGGAGGTCGCCATTTCCAAAATTGTCACGAGATATCTGTGAAGCTTTAGGTTGGAGAGGAAGAGGAAAATTACAGAAGGAAAAGAAAAATAAAGCGGAAATTACGAGAAAATGATTAACATTAATTTAAACCAAAAAAAACAAATTACTGTTTATTTATTCGCATCTCTAAAGTGGCGTGTTGATTAACCAAGTAGTGAAAGCTGGTGCACTCGGTAATTGAAAATGAAATCGTGTTTACACATGAATTTCTTTTAATTGCTTTAGAATAATCAAAATGTCAATTAGGGATACATAAGTTAAATATAATATTTCCAAATTATTTTTTTTTGTTATTTTAATGACAATGAACAATTCATGTAAATAGAGGCTCAATTTTTTTTTACTAGTTTAATAATGCTCTTTAGAATACATATTGTCAAACAAATACCACTTAAACATCTAAAAAGGATTTGCTTGAAGGGAACAATAACGAGGTCGTAATTGAGTATCGTTGTCGGTCACATGAGATATTTATATTGGAGAGCATTGAGTTTTCCTTTTATTTTTTTATGCGAGGAAGAAGCAAGAGAAAGAAATACAATTCATTTCAAAATTACAAGGTGAGAGAGAACATATATAAAAAAAATGCTTGAATTTTTTGAAAATCAAGTATTCTATTTGTAATAAGTACACATTAAAACATGATTTTAAGTTGATAAGTTTGAGAGTTGTGTTATTTACATAATATATCATGTATTTGATTATTTTTTTGTAATTTATTTTTATGTAGGCAACGAAATTAAAAAGGATTTTTTAGATTTAATACTTGGTATCTTATTACGCGTAAGGATATTTAATTTAGTATTGAATGAGTTATATATTGTTTGTTTTATTAATCAAGAGGTGTATGCGTGTACTGGTTTTTGGGGCAATCAATATCAAATAATGTGTACTGGTTTTTGGGGCAATTAATATCAAATAATAAATTCTACAATATATAAATTGTCAACAATAATATCAACTTTTTGATGATCATCCATCATTCTTGTTGGCTAAATCATCCAAAATAGTTTTTGCTTATTCTAAACTACCAACTATTCTATGAAAGTTTTCTTGGAATTTCAAAAGAAAATATTTGACGTGGGATATTATTGACGTCATTTCTATTGATAATCTATCAACTTTCTATAATTTTTTGATGATTGCTATCAAAGAGTAGTTATTATCACCATATATTTTTGTGTTGATTTTATTAATGTATCAATGATCATGCTCCATGAAGTTCATTGAAATGTCTTACGTTGATCGTTGACGATGTTTCGACAATCTTTATTGATAAATAAACAAATTGAAAAATTATCTAATAACATAGCTCTTTAAAAGACGTTTCAGTAATTTTTCAGTTAGTATTTCTAACACTCTTGCAAACGACCAATAAATCTCTTCACTATAACTACTGAAAACAAACTTTTAGCTCCTTAATATTCATCTTCTGGTGAGATTGTTTGAATCATACGTACACATTCAAACTTTGCGTTTAAATTGCATATGGACACTCAAAAAAAGTAAGTAAACAATTTTTTTTGGCTATTTGAAGTTGTATCACCTTTGTTTTGTCTTTTTTTAATATTTAATGCCATTATAATTATTACAATAATTAAGAAATAACAATTTAATAAATTGAGAAAATGATATAGTCACACTAAACTTGTTCGACTATATTCAACTTGCCATCACACTCAATTGGAGCTAATCAATTTAAAAGCCATTTGATTGAAAAAATTAAGTGCATTATCTCGATAAAAAGTATAAAATTAAATTTAACTTATATATTTTGATAAAAAAAATATTATCAAAAATCAAGGTAAATTGTACTTCAATACCAATCCTCATTATAATCCAAAAATTCATCCAATCAATCCCTAAAATGCATCCCCCGATTAGACCTTTAGATTTTTTATTTTTTTTTTGAGTTCCATACATTGAATTTAAGTAGGGGTAAAAATAAGAAGATTAACCAATTTAGGTTTTAAAACAGGATTCTATATATTGAATTGGGGTAAAAATTATTACCCAATTTTGGGCAAAAAGCCACATAAGATAGGCCCTTCCACGTGGCACCGTACCACTAAAAGCAAAATCTTGGCGCGCAATAAACCCTTCTCCAAAATCACTAGGGTTTTAGCACTTCAATCCGACAAAGTTTCCGATAGCTGAGCTTCTTCAGCTTCTATGGCATGAAACTACACACGCTTAACCCTCAAACCTCATTAGCACAATCCAATTCCATGGCCTTTTCCACTGGTATTCGTCTATTACGCTGCTACCACCATCACTTCACTTTCACTGCAACACCATCCCGCTTCTCGGCGCTGCGAAAAGCCTCATCGGAGCTCCGGTTTATTTCATCGGTGACTCCGCCGAGGAAGCAAGTCCGACCGGTGAGTGCCCGACGGAAAGTCACGGAGGAGGAAGAGGTCGGAGATGAAGGCAATGGAAGTATTCTTCTTAGAGATAGAGACGGAAATGTGGGCGGAGGTGGAGGCGAGAGAATTGTACAGACCGAGCTTCACAAGGAGGCTACCGAGGCATACATGGCTTATGCCATGTCAGTGCTGCTCGGTCGCGCATTGCCTGATGTCAGGGACGGGTTGAAGCCAGTGCACCGGCGAATACTGTGAGTTTCCTTAGTTGAGAAATGTGTGTAGTAACCGAAGAGAAATTGGTATTAAAGCTCAATTTGGAGGATTTGAAAAAACAACTCTACTTTCGCTAGTCTTTGTTGCTTATATTTGGTAATTCTCAGAGCTAAACCAGACACATGTTACTTTATTTTGTGGAAGAAATTGTAGATATATCTAGAAGCTATGCCAAAATATATTCCTAAAGCAAAATTTTCTATGTCAAAATAAGAAAAAAGTACTACCTAATAACATTAATTTGTTTGACTCTTGGAATGTGGTAATGTTTTAGTAGGATAGAGAGAGCAGTATGATCTTTCAGGAAAAAAGTTAAATCTTTTTAAAAGACGCATATTCAATTTAATTAGACTTTTTTTTCAAAAAAATTGAATTAGCATTGAAGAATGTTGAATTTAGACTGTTTTTATTCTGATAAGCATAACTCCATCTGTAGAATATTGCAACTGAAATTAAGAAAATGCAGTTGATGGTCAAACATTTGCAAGTGTATTAGGGAAGTACCAAGGAAATTTCTTGATGTAATGTACCATTTGGTTAAACTTCTTAATTATTTTTTTTGAATAAGACCTATTCTTCCTTGGCTATGTTTGAATTTGAACCATGGTCTCCAATGGGTTTCATCCCACTTTATTGATAGGCAGGCCACACCCTTTGGTGCTATTCCTTTTAGTTAGTCTTCAAATCATAAATCTTAATGTTACCAAAATGCAATTCAGGGATGTATATTACTTGCTTAGCACCCAAGTTTGCGGTGTCGTGGTCAACAAACAGTACTAGGTGACTTTTTCCCAGTTGTCCCAGCCTTGGTGATTGAATTACATGATACCTATGCTTGTGGGAGTTGGCAGGTATCCTATGGAATTAGTCGAGGTGTGAGCAAGTTGGCCCGGACACCACAACTAATAAAAGAAAATACTACTCACTCAATTCTGAAAATGTATATGAGTAATACATTTTCAGATATACACCTTACCCCACTTTTGCTATCAATAAACCTCTACTCTAAGGAAATATGAATACTCTCAAGCCTACTCTTCCATTTGATTCATGTTGTCGTAGAACTAAATTCTAATTTGAAAATGTGGACTAGAGGTTTGTTTGGTATAGCTTTCTTTGCTTATATTGGATGTTTATGTAATATTTGTCTACTTATCCTTTGAATCTGTACTGGATTTATAAGTCATCATCATTTTGGCTACAGATATGCAATGCATGAGTTGGGGCTTTCTTCTAAGAAACCGTATAAAAAATGTGCAAGAGTTGTTGGAGAGGTTGTAGCCCATCTCTTCTTTTCCTTACACATACATGATAAACCAATGTTTATCTGCTGGAAGTACTCTCGTGCCATCCCTATTGCAAGTATCTTATTGTGTTTTTCTCCTATTTAAGGTGCTTGGTAAGTTTCATCCTCACGGAGACAATGCAGTCTATGATTCCTTGGTCCGAATGGCCCAGGTAATGTTCCAATAAATTAACTCTTACAAAAGGATTATCAATGTCCAATAGTTGTATAATAGATTCACGCCTGTGAGTATTAGTGTTGATGGTAAACCTTTAATTTTCTTGAAGACATATTATTTAGTGTTGGTACAATATAGAAGCTTTCTTGAGAAAGAAAAATAGATCGAAATAGAGCGCAATGGATACAGATGATTCATAATGCCCTCCCCAACTAACTTGGTACAATATAGAAGCTTTCTTGAGAAAGAAAAATAGATCGAAATAGAGCACAATGGATACAGATAATTCATAATGCCTTCCCCAACTAACTTGGTATTGCAGCTCTGTTGAATGATTGATTAGTTGTTTGGCTCTTTTGCTTTTTTTTTTTTTTATAAATGCATTTTGCAGAAACACCCTACCTTCCTTTTTCCCATAAAATAAGCACCACATTCTACCTGATTAATGTCCTAAATTCAATTTCCCATTAAACTCTAGAATCTCAGAAATCATGAGTAAGGAGGCTTGGACCAAGAAAAAATTAAAGGAGAAAAAGGTAGGCTAAGTAGTTTTTTGTCGTAAAATTAACTGAAGCAGACTGTTCTGCTGATCTACATCTCCGAATGAGCATATATTTTGCGAGAATGAAAGCTCAACCTTTGTCTGTTGTAAATCCAAAAATATCTTCTCAATAAAAATTCACGAGTTCCTGTGAGATGTTTACCAATTATATATATATATATATATATATATATGCCTTGGAGTAACAGGTAAAATTGCTGTCATGTGACCAGGAGGTCACAGGTTCAAGTCTTAGAAATAACTTCTTGCAGAAATGCAAAGTAAGACTGTGTACAATAGACCCTTGTGGTAGGGCCATTCCCCTGACCTTGCCCATAGTGGGAGTTTTAGTGCACCGGACTGCCCCCTATACACACACACACATATATATATATATATATATATATATATATGGAGGGGAGTCTTGGAGTAACAAGTAAAGTTGCTGTCATTTGACCAGGAGGTCACGGGTTCAAGCGTTGGAAACAACCTCTTACAGAAATGCAAGGTAAGGCTGCGTACAATAGACCCTTGTGGTAGGGCCCTTCCCCGGACCCTGCGCATAACTGAAGCTTTAATGCGCCGGGCTCCCCCTCCATATATATATATATATATCAAGCCTTGAAAACAATCTCCTACAAAAATGCAAGGTAAGACTGCATACAATAGACCCTTGTGGTAGGGCCCTTTTCCGGACCCTGCGCATAGCAGGAGCTTTAGCGCGCCGGGCTGCCCCCTCTCTATATATATGCGTGTGTGTATGTATGTATGTTTTGAGGTGGGGTGTTGACCGGGAAGGGATAGGCATGCTATCTGAAGTCAGTAGGTAGAGATCCATTGGCAGAGAAGATTTTAGGAGATTCCAAAAAGTCAATCTATCTCTGGTGAGAGGATATGTATTTGTAAATCTGGAAAAATGGGTGACAAACTGCTTTAGCATCTCCTGTAAAATGTTAAAAGTATTTCCTCAGTTTATGTAGAGCTTGCTGGACAAGGTCTCTTTATAAGTTCATTTTGGTGGTGCTCATAAAAATGAAATTGCAGGACTGGAAAGTTTCTATGACCTAAATAAGTCCCCAGTATCTAGATCTTGACTTTACCATAGAACTTATCATCAAATGCTTGGGCTAGATCATTGAAGTGAATTTCCCGCATTTTCCAATTGGGATTCTGAGGGAACCCAGTATTTTTTTTCTTTTTTGCGTGGTTGGCTGCTAGGAGAGCAATATTGGCTGTTAGAATTTGAGGAAGAGGAGAATCACACATGTCAGCTGGTGTTGTATGCATAAATGTTTGGGAGAATATGTGGAGCACTTACTATTACATTGTCAAGTAGGTACGCACCTGTGGTGGTGGTTCTGAACTGGTTCGGAATACAGTGGGTTTTGCCGAGAACAATAAAGGAGGTAATGTATAGCTGGGCTTTTAGAAGAAGGAGAAGAAGACCCAAGGCATGGGATGTAGTTCCACTAGCAATGAAGCAATTACGTGGTTAGTTTGGAATGAGTGGAATAGAAGAGCGTTTGAAGGGGTCAAAAATGATTTTGTACATTCGGGTTTCCCTTTTCATAAAAAAAAATGATTTTGTACATGTGAGGAGTAGCCTCTTGTCTCTAGTTTTGTTTTGGTGTACCCGTGAGGCCGTCCTTTTTGCATATATGATTTTGGTGACCTTTGTAGGGAACCATATTTTGGTTTAGGTTTCTCTATATTTTTGTATACTACTTGAATATGGGGATTTCCCTTCCATTAATAAAATTATTTACCTTGTGAAAAAATTGATCTGGGTTCTTTCTGCTCTATGTTTTGCAGTGTGCTTGGCTACTGGGTATTGTTTAGTTCTATTGTAAGTTTTTATGATATAATGTTTTTCAGGATTTTTCCTTGCGGTCTCCACTCATTCGAGGGCATGGAAACTTTGGCTCAATTGATGCAGATCCTCCTGCGGCCATGCGGTACACTGAATGCCGTCTGGAAGTAGGTTAAACTCAGCTTTTGTGTGTTTTCTGAATCTTTGGTTGTGTTGTCCATTTGAAAATTGTTGCTTCGTAATAAATCCCGAGAGACTCAAATCCTAAAGACTATGAGTATTTACATATGAGACTCATGCATAGGCTGTTTGATTGTGGTAGAGAATAAAAACTAGGATTTTCAATCCTTTCCTGAATCTAGCCAGAAATATAGTTTCTATCACAGTTGGGAAGTCATAAATTTTGATATATTCAGCTATATGAGCACATTGTTCAGATAAAACTTTTATTTCTGTTTTTCTGTGTTGCAGATTTCTTTATGTCATAGTGAAACTGATGTTTGAAACCTGCATATCTTTTTACGTCTGAAGGATCTTAATAAATGCATATCACATCACTGATTATTTTTTGGCTTATGCCTTTTTTCTTTTTCCAGGCTATGCTTTTAAATTATTGATATTACTTCCTTGTGGGAAATAATAGCGGATGAATTGTCCCAAACGGCTATGTTTATTATTGTTGTTACAATTTCTTTAATATTTTTTTGGAAATATATTAAGCTCATCATTGATCCTTCTCAGGCACTCACTGAGGCCATGCTATTAGCAGACCTGGAGCAGAACACAGTCAGTTTCTCTCCTTAAAATGTGTAATAAGTTACAGTGGATGGATGCTATGTCTTAGGTTTCTTAACACTATGGTTGATGTGTTGCAGGTAGATTTTGTCCCAAATTTCGACAACTCTCAGAAAGAACCATCGCTACTTCCTTCTCGTATTCCGAACTTGTTGTTGAATGGTGCTTCTGGGATTGCGGTGAATCATTGACTCTCTTGTTAGCTATTTAGTATCTTTTTATACCCCCATATTTTAATGTCCTATTTCCCTCAGGCAACTAAATTTCAGAAGCGTTTCTCAAATGTGATAAAGTTTTTTTTTGTACTCCACTGTTTTCAGGTTGGCATGGCTACCAATATTCCCCCCCATAATCTTGGGGAGCTTGTGGATGCGCTATCTGCACTGATTCATAATCCAGAAGCCACGGTAGACATATACATCTTGAGACATGCTCATGGATTATGGATATATCCTCTTGCCTCCTTTTTTTGTGAAATCATTTTTTGCTTTCCTTTGCAATGAAAAAAGAAAAGTGGAAAAGTGTTCAAAATGTTTGTTTTCTGTTCTTATACCAATTTTATATTAATTTCCATGTTTGGTTTTTGTGTTATAACCCGGGTCATCAACTTCACAACCATTACCTTATGAAACAAAAAGCATTGTTTGTTTGGCAATGTTTTTGGGTGCTAAATGCTACTTTTGTACGGCTTGCAGTAAGATTCTGATTTATACATCTGGATTTGTTGTTTTCCTGTGTAGTTCATGTGTGAATTTTATTGCCTTGCAGAATAGTAGGATTATGTACAGTCATTGTCTACTTTTCGAGCATTCACATACTGGGAGCTTTTATGTGTTTCAAGTTTAATATATATAGCTGAATCTTGTAATATGCAAACCTTCTTTATTCAAATTGTTTCTAACTTGTCTGTTTTGTGTGCCATTCCTTTCTGGGGTTTTGGTTGACTGTTGAAATTGGAATCATCTCATAGTTTTAGACCATTGTTTGAACACCAGAGCTTTCATATACTTAATTGTGTAAAGACTGTGATGACTGTCTTTTTGTTTCCTATCTAGCTGCAAGAACTGTTGGAGTACATGCCTGGTCCTGACTTCCCAACTGGCGGAATAATTATGGGCAATATTGGGTAGGTTTTCTGAGCTCCTACTTCTTTCTCTTCCCACTTCCCACTTACTCATAAAGATGGAAGAGAACATAACATAGAGTCCTAGAT